>NC_064810.1:134816951-134969055 GCF_023721935.1 Panthera uncia
TCTCTCTGTCTCTCTCTCTCTGTCTCTCTCTCTCTGTCTCTCTCTCTTTATCTCTCTCTGCCCCTCTTCTGCTCATGTGCATGCACATAGTCATGCTCTCTCTCAAAATAATCTTTAATAATTTTTTTAACATTTATAATTATTTATAAATGAGAAAATCAAAATTACTTATAAAATAAGGAGACTAGACTGTGTGGTTGAATAAGTTTTATCAACTTGGCTAAGACTGGAAGCTGTATTTTCCAGAATGCTCTTCCTGGGGTGTTTCCAGAATAGAGCAGGTCAAGAAAGGAACTAGTACAACATCAGAAGGCAGAAATTATGCCAAAGCCACTACTGTGAGAAGAAACTCAGCCATTGCGTATCAGGACAATAAAGCAGAAATAAACTCGAGTTTGTTTTTACTCTCCTCCCAGTCTGAGTTCATCTGTGTTTCTAATTGCTGGTCCCATCAACCAACAGTGAAACCAAGCCCACCACCAGTTATACGTATACATATAACAGTGAAACCAAGCCCAACACCAGTTATATGTAGGCACTAACTTCCTCAAAAGGGACAGATACTAAAGGCCTTCCCACAGGTACTTCCTTTATGATCCTCTTTAGATGTCCAGAAGAACTTTGCTTGTAGCATTTTCCTGCAACCTCTCACATGTTCATATGCTTTGGTGTTTCAGGCGAACATGATTAACGATTATTTTTTGAATCTTCCCGTTTCCCCTTTCTACATCTTCCCTTCTTTGCTTCCTCTTGCATTTGTGTAAGATCTAATTCTGGTCATGTATACCCTGTTCCCATAATACTTTTAAGGGGTCCCATTCTCCTGACCAAACTCAGACTGAAACAGACCAGTGTTCACCCAGTTAAAACATAAAATGTTTCCATAATTCTTTCAAAGACTCAAACATTAACCTAAGCATGATAATGAAGGTTTTTATTTAATCTTCACAAGTCTATGAAGTAGGTATCACTAGTAGGATCACAAGTTAAAGACACATTTTATAAATATTATCTAGTTTGAGTCATGCAACTTTTTGTGATTATAATGCAAACCTAAAATATCTCACTCCAGAATGTAAGTTCTCAGGGTTTCACAGACCTCTCTGGATCCATAGATGTGATTCAGAGTATCTTGTGAACACTTGGAAAGTGTTTGCATTAAGCATATTTCTAGATAAAAGGGGTCCGTAGTTTTCAGCACATTTATAAAAAATTCTATAAACTCAGGCATTAAAATGAATGCTTGGAACTATTGAATATGGTCTGCACTGGCCGCATGTGGCTACTTAAATTTAAATTAGTTGAAATTTAATTGAAAATTAAAGACCAAAAATTCAGTTTTTTAGTTAAAGTAGCCCTATTTCAAGTGCTCAGTAGCTGTATGTGGCTAGTGGCTACCGTATTGAACAGTACACATAGAACTTTCTGCAATAATCGAAAGATATTCTGATACACAGTGTTACTTTAAAGGCTTTTCATCATTTTAAGAAAATGCAAAAGGTCCATTGCTCTCTATTAAGAGAACCAACCCCTTTCTTTCCATTCCCCTACTCACCCCTCAAGTCTCCCCCAAACTGGACATCCCCATTCAAATAGAACGTCAAATTCATTGAACAACTTAAGAGAAGCTCTATATTTTCCTGTATAAAGGTCAGTGCGTTCTGTATGGTGTGATTGCGTACAGAGTTGAAAAACAGATCCAATTCACCTACAGAGCCACATAAATATTTTAAGACTGTGTTTTATAAACTGTAAACTTTATTATAGGCTTTGGTTTCCGAGCATGTGAAGTCTATAGATCATTGAGTCCCACCACTCATGGCTATTGTTTTAGTAGCCTGCTTCTTCACTTGTGCCATAAGCTACCCCAGCAGACTGGATTAACAGCTCTCCAGGGCCTCCTTCTACCTTCCAGAAGAAATACTGATTGAACCAGAAGCAAATTCCTCCTCCTCTGACTTATGTACATAAAAGAAAAACGTAGGATTTACCAACAGCACAATAGACTACCACCAGGAAACCAATCACCCTCTTCAGGGAAAGCACTAAAGAGTTTATCACCCTTTCAGGCCAGAAAGGTTTTGAATGGTGAACACAGACCCTTACAGCTGCAACAGACGTTTTTCCATGTTAAGGAGCAGCATAACTGCATCCCCAATTAGGACCTAATTAGAAAAACAACTAGCAGTTCTAGAATTTTTGGCAGCTGTCCCTCATAACCTGAATGTAATCAAAACACTTCAAAATCACTTGCATAAAGCCTTCGAGTGGGTATCAACATCAGTTCTACCAAAAGGGGAAATGCAGTTCTGTTAGTTGCCTTAAAGTGCTCTCACCTTTCTTCCATGCAGCCTTTTTAGGAGTAGATTATCTGCTTCTCTAAGACAACCATTCAAAAAACAGTGTAGGTACAATTTTCTAACAAAATTTTGAGTAAACTCTTTCTTAAGCAGCAATGTATGTAGAAGCAGGGCCTGGAAAGTACTTGAAAGTCTGTAAGATCTAAGAGAATGTTTAAGATTTTCATTAAAATATACATTGATTTTTTTTTTTTACATTTATTTATTTATTTTTAGAGAGAGAGGGAGGGAGAGTCTCAAGCAGGCTCCACACTGTCAGCACAGAGCCTGATGAGGGGTTCAAACTCAGGAAACTGTGAGATCGTGACCTGATCCAAAACCAAGAGTTGGACGATTAACCAACAGACTGAGCCACCCAGGCACCCCAAAATATACTTTGGTTTTAATACTGAGAGTATCCTATTCTTTAGAAATATCTTCCCAGTTAGAAAGGTATACTTTCTTTGCAGTCATGATTTGCAATTGAAAGATACTTTAAATAGAATGGGACATTCTCTGTTCAAGTCAGCGTTTCTTAAGCTGGGGGTAGTAGAAAGTTTAGGACATATTTTTAAAGGTCCTTGAGAACTTTCTCTTTAAAAGGGTTTCTTCTACTTTGGGGTTGTTGGCTACCTACCTCAATTTCTTTCCTTGCAAATAATAATAAACTTTTCCTATTAATCGGGGAACTTAGGAAGTCTCCTAAAATCATAAAATAAGGTAAATTAGGATTTACTACCTGTAGTGAGAGGGAAATGAGACGCTATATGGAAGTCGTCTATAATTGTGCCTGTTACAGTAGAGTTTGAATAAATGATGGCTTCCTTTTCATCCTTCCCTGATTTGGAAGCATGTGACTATAGCTGACACATTCCCAGGAGAAGATTCCCTCTCCCATTCTGTGAAAGTGGGGATGCCACTTACCCAGTGTCTGTGCCCATACGTAGAACTAGATTTCTAGTTTAATGCTCTTGTGGTCAGAGCTGAAATCAAGACTTGGATGCTCAACTGACTGAGCCACCCAGGCACCCCTGGAAATAGTTTTCTTAGTATTTCTTTCTGCTACTTTGTAGAAAATGTGTATAGTGTATAAAAATTGCATCAGAATTCTGTTTTAATTTTGTATTCTGCAGTTTTACTGCACTCATTCTAATAGTTTTTTGGTGGACACGTGAGGGTTTTCTATATATAGTTTCATGTCATTTCAGATAGTGACAGTTTTACTTCTTCCTCACCAATGTGGTTGCCTTTCATTCTCTCTCTGTCTCTCTCTCTCTCTCCTTTTTTTATTTTATTTTATTTTTTTCTGTGGCTAGGACTTCAATACTCTATTGATTAAACATGTTGAAAGTGGATATCCTTGTCTTGCTCCTGATCTTAGAGGAAAAGCTGTTTCTCACCAATGAGTATGATGTTAGCTGTAGCTTCTTCATATATGGCCTCTATTATGCTGAGGTATTTTCCCTTTAAGTCCACTTTGTTGAGAGTTTTTATCATAAATTGATGTTGAATATTGTCAAATTTTCTCCCTGCATCTACTGAGATGATTATATAATTGTATCCCTTGTTTTATTAAACTGGGGTATCACATGATTGATTTGCAGATTTTGAATAATCCTTGCATCCCCCAAAACAGATCCCACTTGATCCTTTTAATGTGTTCTTGAATGTGGTTTGCTAATTTTTTGTTGAGGATTTTTACATCTATGTTCATCAAGAATATTAGCCTGTAGTTTTCTTTTTTGTATTTTCTTTGTCTGGTTTTGGAACCAAGTTAATGCTGGCTTTATAGAATGTATTTGGAAGCTTTCTTTCCTCCTCTATTTTTTGGAATAGTTTGAAGGAAATTGGTATAACTTTTCTTTAAATGTGTGGTAGAATTTACGTGTGAATCCATCTGGTCCTGGACTTTTGTTTGCTGGGAGTTTTTTTGTTTTGTTTTATTACTTTCCATTTCATTTCTTTTCATTGGTCTGTTCAGATTTTCTATTTCTTCCTGATTCAGTTTTGGAAGATTACCTGTTTCTAGGAATTTACCTATTTCTTTAAATTGTCCAGTTTGTTGGCATGCACTTTTTTATAGTTGTTCTTTTTTTTTTTTTAATTTTTTTTTCCAACGTTTATTTATTTTTGAGACAGAGAGAGACAGAGCATGAACAGGGGAGGGGCAGAGAGAGAGGGGGACACAGAATCTGAAACAGGCTCCAGGCTCTGAGCTGTCAGCCCAGAGCCCGACGCGGGGCTCGAACTCACGGGCAGTGAGATCATGACCTGAGCCGAAGTCGGACGCTTAACCGACCAGCCACCCAGGCGCCCCTATAGTTGTTCTTAAAATCCTCTGTATTTCTGTGGTGCTTGTTACTTCTCCTCTTTCATTTCTGATGTTATTTGCTTGGGTTCTCTTATTTTTTCTTGAAGAGTCTGGCTAAAGGTCTAACAACTGTGTATCTTTTTTAAAAAAACAGATTTTGGTCATTGATCTCTGTGGCTTTAGTCTCTATTTTATTTCTCCTTTGATATTTAACAAATGCTTTTTTCTACTAACTGTGGGCCTTGTTTTTATTTTTCTAGTTTATTTTGGTGTAAAGTCAGATTATTTGATCCCCCCCCGCCCCCGGGGGCCTGTATTGCTACAGATTTCCCTCTGAGAGCTGTTTTCACTACATTCCAAAGATTTTGGACCATTGTGTTTTATTTTCACTTGTCTGCATGTATTTAATTTCTTCTTAAGTTTCTTTATTGATACATTTGCTGTTCTGTGGTCATTTGGCCTCCACATATTTATGTTTCTTCTGTATTTTTTCTTCTGATTGGTTTCTAGTTTTATACCATTGTGTTTGGAAAAGATGCTTGATATGATATGAGTCTTCTTAAATGCATCGAAACTTGTTTGTGGCCTCACATGTTGTATGTATATCCTGCAGAATGTTTCACAAGTGTTCATGTGCACTTGAAAAGAATGTGTATTTTGTTTTGGATGAAATGTTCTGTACATATCTGTTTATTCCATCTAGTCTAATGTGTTGTTCAGATAGTTTTTCCTTATTGATTGTCTGCCTGGGCAATCTATCCATTGATATAAGTGGGATATTAAAGTTTCCTATTACTGTATTACTGTCAATATGTCCCTGTATGTCTCTCAATATTTGCTGTATGTATTACGTGCTTCGTTATAAGATATTTACTTGCTATATTATTTTATTGGATTGATCCCTTTATCATTATGTAGTGTGCTTCTTTGTCTCTTTCTACAATCTTTGTTTGAAAGTCTATTTTGTCTGTATTTCTACTTTAGCAATTTTTTGCTTCCATTTGCATGAAATATCTTTTTCCATCATTTCACTTTCAGTCTGTGTGGGTCTTTAGGTCTAAAGTGAGTCTCTTATAGGCAGCATGTAAGTGGATCTTGATTTTTTTTTTTTTTTATTCCATTCCACTACCCTATGTCTTTTGGTGTGTTTAGTCCATTTACACTTAAAGTAACCATTAAGAGGTATGCACTTACTGCCATTTTATTAATTTTTGTTGTTATTTTTGTCGCTCTTTCCTTCTTTTGTTCTCTTGTGATTAATGATTTTCTTTCGTGTTATGCTTGACTTTATTTTTTTTTTCCTGCATCTATGACAGGTTTTTGGTTTGTGGTTACCATGAGGTTTATATATAACATTCTAAATATATAACAGTGTATATTAAGTTGATGATCACTTAAGTTAAAACTCATTCTAAAAATCTTTCGTTTTTACTCCCCTCCATTTTTTTACGTATATGTTGTCATATTTAACTTTTTTAATTTTGTGAGCTCTCTTAACTAATTTTTAGACATGAGCAATTTTATTATGTTTGTCTTATAACCTTCACATTAACTTTTTAAGTGATTCCTCCTCCGCATTAACTGTACGCTTGCTTTTACTCATGAATTTTTTCCTTTCATAATTTTTTAATTTCTAATTATGGCTTTTTTTTTCCATTTAAAGAAGTCCCTTTTAACATTTCCTTAAGTACCACTTTAGGATAACTCTTGTATCTTTAGTTTCTCTGAGAAACTCTTTCTCTATTTCAATTCTGAATGATAACCTTGCTAAGTAGAGTATATTTGGTTGTAGGCTTTTATCCCCCCTCAGCACGCTGAATATATCATGCTACTCCCTCTGGTCTGCAAAGTTTCTGCTCAAAAATCAGCTGATAGTCTAATGGAGTTTCCTCATATGTAACTAGTTGCTTCTCCCTTGTTGCTTTTCAAATTATCTTCAATCTTTTACATTTTAATTATTAGGTGTCTTGGTGTAGACCTCTTTGCGTTCATCTTGTTTGGAACTTGCTGTGATTTCTGAACCTGGATACCTGTTTCCTTCTCCAGTTAGGTATTTTTTTCAGCTATTATTTATTCAAATAAGCTTTCTTCCCCTTTCTCTTTCTTTCCCTTCTTGGACCTTTATAATGTGAATACTTATTTAATGTTATTCAAGAGATCCTCATTTCGTTTTTCTTTTCCTTTTGTTGTTCATCTTAGGTACTTTTCATTACCCTGTCTTCTTGATCTCTGATTGATTCTTTTGCATTCTCTATTCTCTATTCGTTCCCTCTGTTGTATTTTTCATTTCCGTTATTGTATTCTTCAACTAAGAGTGGTTCTTTTTTTTTTTTTTTTTTACATTTTCTATCTCTTTGCTGAAGTTCTCACTGAGTCATCTATTTTTTCTCGAGTCTGGTGTGAATCTTTATGACCATTACTTTAAAAATTTTATCAGATAGATTGCTTGCCTTTATTTTATTTAGCTATTTTTGAGAAATTTGCTCTTGTCATTTTGTTTGGAGCATATTCTTCTGTCTCCTCATTTGGTGGACTTTCTGTGTTTATTTCTATGAATTGGACAGAACATCTACTTCTAAACATGAAGGAATGGTCTTATTTATGATCATCCCCTGTGTGGACTATGTGTGCCTGGTGACTTTGTTGGAATAGCTGGAGTTGTGGCTGTCATGAGCTGGGGGTCCTGGGGCACTCTGTGTTGGGGCTGCACTAGTGGGACTGCCAAAGCTGACATGAGAATGGGCATCTTTTTTAATATAGGCATTTACCACTATAAACTTTTCTCTTAATACTTCTTTCACTGAATCCTGTATGTTTTCATATATTATGTTTTTTTTTTCATTTGTCTTGATACATTCTGATTTCCTTTGTGATTTCTTTTTTTTGACCTATTGATTAAGCCTTTGATTTCCTTGTATTTCTTTTCCACTTTTCCTTCTATTTATTTCTACTTTCATACCTTGTTGTTGGAGAAGTTAATTTTATGATTTCAATAATCTTTAATATGTTAAGTCGTGTTTTGTAGCCTCACATGTCGTGTATCCTGGAAAATATTCCATGTGCATTTGAAAAAGTATATTATGCTCTATAATATGTGTTCTATATATGTCTGTTATAATCTATATTTATAATCTAATTTATCTATACTATTATTTACTTCATTTGTTTTCTTTTTTTAAATTCATCTTGTGTTTGCTTGTTGTATCAGTATTAAAAGTGGGGTATTTAATTATCCTATTACTGTGTTGTTATTTCTCTCCAAGTATGTCAATTTTTACTTCATATATTTGGGAGTTCTAATGTTAAGTGAATGTATACTTATAATTGTTTTATCTTGGTGAATTGGCCCTTTTATAATTATATATTGTCCTCATTTGTCTCTTGTGATAAGTTATTAACCAAAGTCCATTTTGTGTGATATAAGTATGGCGACACTTGCTCTCTTTAGGTTGCCACTTACATGGAATATCTTTTTCCATTCTTTAATTTTCAGACAGTGTGGGCCCTACATCTAAAGTGAGTCTCCTGTAAATAGCATCTCCATGGGACTTGTTATTTTATCCATTCAGCCGGTTTATGTCTTTTTGTTGGGGAGTTTACTCCACTTATGTTTGGATTAATCACTGATAGAGAAGGACTTTCTTTTGCCATTTTGTTATAACAACTTTCTCTATATCTTACAGCCATTTTGTCTCTTTTTTTTCCCTCTTAGCAGTTTTCTTTGTGTTTTGTTGACTTTCTTTTTTTTTTTTTTTGGTAGTAGTTTGCTTTGATTCATTTCTCATTCTCATTCGTATATCTTCAATAGGGATTTTCTTTGTGGTTTCCATGGAGCTTATGTAAAATATATTAAACTTATAGCAAGTTATTTTATACTGCTAACAACTTCAATTACATACACAGACTTTATTTATATCTTTATTCCCATTTATATTATGTCAGAAATGACATTTTTACGTTGTGTATTGATTAACATTATTTTATAGTTTTTTCTTTTTATATTTAAAATTCCATATTAGACTTACAAGAGATTTACACACTAACATTACAATGCTATAGGATTCTGTATTTGTCTATGTATTTATCAGAAAATACTTTGTACATTTTCACATTGATGTCTAGCATCCTTTTAAACTTGGAAGGGCTTTATTAGCTGTTTTTTCTTGTTGTTGTTGCTATTATTGTGTTTCCAGTTTTTTTTTGTTTTGTTTTGTAGAATAAACATAGTAGCAATGAACTCCCTCAGCTTTTGTTTATCTGGCAAAGTCTTAATTTCTCCTGAAATTTTGAACGGCAGCTTTTCCTGACATAGTATTCCTGGTTAGAAGTTGTTTTGTTTTGTTTTGTTTTTGCAGTTGGAGTATATCTTTCCATTCCCTTCTGAACTGCAAGGTTTCTGCTGAGAATTTAATGATAGTCTTATGGGGGGTTGCTTATATATGAGAAATCACTATTCTCTTCCTGCTTTCTAGATTCTCTCTTTGTCCATGACTTTTGACGGTTTGATTGTCATGTGTCATACAGTGGGTCTCTATGAAGTTTATTGAGCTACTTGAGCTCATTTGTCCATTTCTTTTCTCATATTTGAGAAATTGTCAGCCAGTATTTCTTAAATAGGCTCTCTGTTACGTTCTATTTCATTTCCTGTCTGGGATTCCCATAATGAGTATATTGATCTTTGTGATGCTGTCCTATAAGTCCTGTAGGCTCTTTTTATTTTACTTCATTCTTTTTCTTTCTTTATCCTCGTATTTTAATACCTTGTCTTCAAAATTGCTGATTCTTCCATCTGCTTAATCAAGTCTGCTTTCAAACCCCTCTAGTAACTTTTTTCAATTACATTATTATACTTTTCATCTCCAGAATTTCTGTTTAGTTCTTTCTTAGAGTTTCTGTCTCCAATTTGATACCCACATTTTGTTCATACATAGTTTTCTTGACTTTGTGTAGTTGCTGTGTTGCCTTTTAGTTCATTGAGTGCCTTTAAAATGGTTCTTTTGGATTCTTTATCAGCTAATTCTTAGATCTTTATTTTTTATCATTGATTACTAGAGATTTAGTTCCTTTGATTGACCATGTCTTTATTTCTTTGCATGCCTTGTTATCTTTAGTTCATATTTGGACATTTGAATAAACAGTTCTCCTAAACTTTAGTGTCTGAATTTTGTGCGGGGGAAGACATTCACCATTCAGGTGAGCTAGAGATTCTTGGGACCTTTGAAACCTTTTCTGGGAATGTGTCTGCTCTTGGGCTGTGTGTGTAATTTCCAGTTAAAGTAGTTTCTCCATTTCTTTTAAAGAACCTGTAATACCTTCTTTACCTCTGGTAACTGTCTGTTGTATTGCAGTCTTTCTGGTGCTCTAACAAGTGGTAGTGTTTGCCTTTGTTCCCTGAGGTCCCCAGTTTGGCATCCAAATTATAATATCATTTCCTTCAGTGCTCCAGATTAGGTGAAACAGAAACCAGTTCCTTAGGAAGCCCCTTGAAAAGCCAGAATGGTAGATGCATATTTTACTTTCTTACCCTGCCATGGGGAAGACTGGAGATTGGGCATTTTATCTAATCACATCACACTGCCAGAAAAGGGGAGGGACTATGGTGGGCAAATGCAAAATACTTTCCTGCCCACTTGGATCTGACTCTTCTTGTCTTTGTGCTCACTTTGTGCTCACCCTGTGGTGCTTCAGCCTCTTAACTGGCTTTTAAAGTTCTTATAAAAGGGATTTGATTCACATTTTGTTAACATGATACCTCTGTGGGTAATGGGGATCTAAGTCCTCCTATTCTGTCAGCTTTCTGACATCACCCCAAAGTAGGTAATTTTTAGGCTAGGACAAACATTAAAACCAAGAAAGCCTGCTATTTAAGGAAGTCCATACAGTTACACAAGAATCTCTTAGTTGAATTCAAAGCTTGCAAAATGGAAAAAGGGCAAATGCCTCTAAAATGTCAGAATATCTTTATGAGTGACTGTCTGCTCCTCTAGGCTAGATGCTTTGTTAGAATAGGCATGAGGCCTTACTTATTTGGTGGTTGTGGAGGCATTTATTCATGCATTCCATGCATCCAGTAAGAAAAAGTCTCACTGAATGAATGTTAGCTATTATATTTGTTGCTAAGTAAAAGTGGTAAGCAAGAAAAACCCATTTCTTATCATTGTGGACATTTCTAGTCTAGTGAAGAATGCAAACATACAAACACTCTAAACCAGTATGACAAATATTTGGAAAGGATTAATTTCGGGGTACTAAGGGGGGAAAAAGTGATTATATTTCTGTTTTGTTCTGGTCTCGGCCTATTGATAGTAATGTTACTGGCTAGAAATGCCTGGAGGCACTTACCTGTGCTCATGGCAAACTCTCCAAAGACATTTCCCATTTCAGAACCAATGTTGTGGCTAAAATGACCCTTGTGATTTTTATCATAATTGCATAATATCCTCCACAATAACCAGGAAATTTGGGGGGGGAAATGTTGGGAAGCATACATGGCACACCTGAGGCCACACATCAAGTATATGAGGATAGGGGTGGTGGAGGAGAGAAAAAGAGAGCATAGAGAGCACAGGCCTGGGGGTCTACTTTTATTGAGGTCAATGGTGAAGACATAGAATTTCATGTGTTCACTCTTTATTGGTGAATTTAAAACTTAAGAGAGGGAATTAAATTACAAGAAGGGAAACACAAGCAGCCAAGTGGTCATTTATATAAGTCAACCAGAGAGCACTAAAAGAAAAGGAAACTTTACTGGGGAAGGAAAGGTTTGGGGGAGTAGGGAGATGAGAGTGGGATGGCCTCACTCTTTATGTAGCACTATGGCTGACAATCTGTGTATTTGACTTTGAAGCAGATATCTCAGCAATCAAAAGCTTAAGTCAAGAACTTGCATTACAATAAAAAAAGGTGCCTACACTATAATCCCAAATACAGTGAACTCACATAACAAACTCTTGATATCTTTGCAGAACAGAATGGAAGAGATATTTGTATCAATTGTACCAAAAGTGGTCTGTACTCCTAAACAATGATACCCACAATCAGTCACAGTCAGGAAGCAGATAATCTTTCTTCTGACATATCATCAGAAGGTCAATAGTAGTAACTAATGCTATGTCACAAAGCCTACATCGTTCATCTCACTTCATTTCATCATGTAGGCATTTTATCATCTCACATTATTACATGAATAAGAGTGAAGACAGTACAGTAAGGTATTTTGAGAGAGACCATATTCACATAATGTTTATTATTATAGTATATTGTTATAATTGTTTTGTTTTATTTGTTCATCTCTTATTATGCTTAATTTATAAATTAAAATTTATCAGAGCTATGTAATGGTGAAATTTAAAAAAGGGATACATAGGGTTTGTTACTCTTTGGTTTCAGGCATCCACTGGGGCTCTTGGAATGTTTTCACCATGGGTGGGGAAGGGGGAAGGCTACTGTAAAGTAATCTAGTACAGCTAAAATGTTTTGTGAATATGCCAAGCCCCAAGAAAAGTAACCAGCAGAAACTGATATTTTTTCCAATTTTCTTAGTAGGTGGAGTTCTCCATTCAGCTCCCCAGATCCCCAAATTTTCATCCTTTTTGAGTGAACTCTCTATTAGCCAACTAGACATTTTGACATCAGAACAGAACTAGAACTTGATCAATAGTGTGGCAGCTGTGAGACACGTACAATAGATGGCTTTAGGGGACAAGAGGTGGCCCACACTCGATTCATCATGTGCTTCCAGTTTCATATTCAAAAGCTCTCTTGCTTTAGTTCTGACATTTCAGGTGTGAAGAGCAGAGTCAGCAAGTTCCCTTAGTGAATATTAAAAAATTATGGCTGAATACTCTAGGGAGGAGATGTGGAAGCAAAAGGCAGGTAGTGACAGGAAAATGGATAAGGAATCTTAGTCAAGGGAAAGAGAAGAACAGCATTCTGATATGGCTAGCCACTGTCTGGGGACACTTTAGCTTTTTCTGGTACAGAAATAAATCTATTCTTTGTTTCTCAGTATTTTCCCAAATATCTTAAAAAACAAATGAAATGATAGAAATGTTTTCTTCTTAAAATATAATGCGGACCTTACTTGGATAGTTGTATGGTGTTTTTTAAAAAACAGATTTCTTCTCTGATTGTGAAAAAATGTGTCTATAAAACTGTGAGGAAAGGACTAGAAAATCATCCCAGAGCACAGTGGAGCTTGTAAGTTATCTTGCCATCTCTTTTAACATCCCTCTCAACTTTTGGGACCCCACTTATCCATCTTATGTTGGATATTTTCACACCATCAACCTAGGTCCCTTAAAGCATTAGCACCAAATGCATTAGAATATAGACCCTAAATGGAAGACAAATGAGCTGTCTTGGCTTAAAGGGATGATCCTTTAATGGTGGCATTTCTTACACTGAGGCAGGTGATAAAAGTGATAGAAGAGCACTTTGGGTATGAGGTAATTTTCCAAGTCCTCTTGAATCCTGGCATTTTAGCAGCCATCAGTTGAACTACTGCATCATTAGAGGCTTTTTCTATAAAAGTTGAGAGGGATAGTTGGTGGACTCTAAGTTCTAGTTGCATAGACCCTGGGGAGAGCCTCTATTTAATTGGTCTGTATACATGCTAAGTTCTAGGTATCTAACCAATATTTAAAGACCTCAAAAAGATTCCATATTTTGATTCAAATTAATATCTGACATAGATGATTCTATAAGAATATAAGATGGTACCTGCTATTATAAAACATATCATCAATCCTCTGAATCCCATATATCCCCCAAGGCTTGGACCCAGGTATATGTCTCCCTAACAGCTTCCTTGATCACTCCAAACTCAGATATGTTTCTACTCACACCCTTTAAGTATTTCTATTTACATGCATTTGATACCTAGTATATGTGCTTTCAAATTTCTGTTTTCAAGAAAGTACTTTGTGGCCTCATCTAAAGTTTATGCTCATGGAAGCAGAATCCATCTTTTATAGCGTATTCTGTTCTTGCATTTATTGATGTATTAGTCCAGTGCTTCTCAGCTTGGCCTGATGATGTTCAGCCCAACTTAACACAAATATAATGAGAATCTAATATGTGGTAAAGAATAGAGTTTCAGAGATGGATGAAGTAACATCCCTGTCCTTGCGAAGATAATGGACTATTCAAGAAATAAACAAGAGCTAAGTTTCTATTAGCCAAATCATGTCCAACCAAAACATTGTGAGGACCTTGAGATCAGAAATTATGCTTATTTATTTTTGTGACTTCAGCATGTAGCACAGTTAAGCCCTGAGTTTACTTTTGGGCACCAGACTAATATATCCAATGGTTCACGTGACATTTCTACTCTAATGGGTATCTCTGCTTATCATGACCCATGGAAAACTCGGTTATCTCCACTCCACACGTAGCCTGCTCTTACAAACAGATGACAAAAGTTTCTGGCTAGCTTCTACACTCTAATTATCAGCCAATCACGGTGATTTTAGATCTGAAAAATATATGCCCAAATCTCAACATCTCTCTTGCCATAATTAAAGGCAACTAGTTTCTCTGTAATTACTGCAACTACCTCCTAATTCATTTCCCTGTTTCCACACTCACCTTTCTGTTTTGTTTTGTCCACACAAAGCTTATTTCCAACTCAGGATTTTGGGTTTGCTGTTACCCTTGCCTGGAATTCTCTTGTGAAATGAGAATTTTGTCTTCTTTACCCCTAGATCCCTAAAATATAGGAGATTTTCTGGTACAAAATAAGAACTCATAATAATAATAATAGTAACAATGACAACAACAAAACAAGAACTTAATGTTAAAGCAGTGAGGAAAATTTTGGTGGTTCTTTTGTTGAATGTATATAGGTATGAATGAATGATATCAGCACCCACTGTTTGTGTGGCTAGGATCTGGTTATAGTCTCTGACCTCAAAAAGATTATGGCTTAAATATATTTGATTATATGGGCTCTCTGTATTAATGAATAAGTAATCCTATGGTAGGCATTAAATGGGTGATTGAAATAATATGTTCTGGGTGAGCTCAGGAAACCAATGGCAGGCAACCACAATAGTTAAGCAGTGGTTTTCATCTTCAATACCTGTCTTTATGTTCATAGAAGTTTGCTCTTAGCCAGATGAGGGTTCCTTTAGCTCTTAGTGTTGGAAAAGCTCCCAAGTGAGCAAGCATCAATTTCATGATTTATCTTAAATCAGTAATTTCCTAGAAGCTGCAATAAACTGAAAAGAAGGCGAGATTTGCTTCCCTGCCCTCAAGTCTTGTTCCTTTATAATCTTTTTCTGGATCTCAGATTTTTTATTTCCATTTGAAAATTGGGAAATATTAGTAACTCCTCAAGGGATGTTATTTGGCTTTAGGGAAGTAATTTACACAAGTAATTAGGACAGGGTCTGATACATACTAAGTCCTTAGAAATAATAATATGATGTATTAAAACATTTTATAATCTGTGGAGTATTTTTATGAATATAAAGAAGAAGGAATTGTAAATATGTCAGAAATGAGACATTCTTTCTAGAGTTTAGATTCCTTCTGTATCTTACATAGTTTTAACTATTTTCACCAGGCATATAGAGGGTACTCAATAAAGCATTTTATAAAAAATTGTGTTCAGAGTTGGAAGAGAGGGAGGAGAGTGAGAAATTCAAGAAAATACTTTTATTGAAAAGATAATGAACAATTATATTTAAATTGTCCAGATTATAACTAATTTTGGAAGGAGTCAAAGAATATTCCTTGAAGTAACTGACGTAGTGGTGATATTGTCTGTAAAAGATGTAATTCAAGTTCTAAACTTGTAGAAAAGTTAAAATTTTATTCATGGTTCTCTTTAAAGAAGCAAATATAAGGAATAGGCTGGGATTCTCAGTCAAACGTTAAGAAATGAGGAATTATTTTGTCTTAATTTGACCTTGACTACTCTGCATCTTTCATAGTTACCATTACTTTAACCAGGCTCATTATTAGTGCCCAATAAATATGTTTTAAATAAATGAATACATTGTTCAGGAAGTGTGTGTGTGTGTGTGTGTGTGTAAGTTTCTTGTGATCTCAAACATACATGTGTTGATGGTTGCCAAGTCTTTTAGTCTCTTGTGACAGAGGCCATTTGTCATGACTGATAGCTTTTAGGCCATGGCCTCTTCACCTTGTTTGATTTAAATTTTTAAATTTTATTGAAGTATAGTTGACACATGGGGTTAAATTAGTTTCAGGTACACAGCATGGTGATTTAATAACTCCACACAATATGCTATGCCCACCACAAATGTAGCTACCATCTATCACCATGCAACGCTATTACAATATCACTGACTATATTCCCTGTGCTATACCTTTAATCCCCATAATTTATTCCATATCTGGAAGCCTCTACCTCTGATTCCTCTTAACCCATTTTGTATATGGTCCCATTCCCCTCCCCTCTGGCAACCATTAACCTATTTGCTATATTTATGAATCTATTTCTGCTTTTTGTTATTCATTTGTTGTTTTTAGATTCCACATATGAGTTAAATGACACAGTATTTGTCTTTTCCTTTTTTCCCTTAGTGTAATACCTTCAAGGTCCATCCATATTGTCACATAAGGTGAGACCACAATCTTTTTTATGGTGGGCAATATTCCATTGCGTGTGTGTGTGTGTGTGTGTGTGTGTGTGTGTGTGTGAGACATCTTTATCCATTCATACTGATATACATGAGTGTTGCTTCCATATATATCTTTGCTATCATAAATAGTGCTCCAGTTAACATTAGGGGCACATATATCTTTTCAAATTAGTATTTTTGTTTTCTTTGGGTAAACACCCAGTAAAGGAATTACTGAATCATATGGTATTTCTATATTTATTTGTGTGTTTATTTTGAGACAGAGCCCACATGCATGAGTGGGGGAGGGGCAAAAGGAAAGAAAGAGAATCTTAAGCAGGTTCCATGCCCAGTGAGAAGCCTGTTGCAGGGCTTAATCTCACAACCATGAGATTATGACCTGAGCCTAAATCAAAGTACCAACTGAGCTGCTCAGGTGTCCCTTTAATTTTTTTTTTAAGGAACCTCCATACTATTTACCAGTGACTGAACCAATTTACATTCCCACTAACAGTGCATAAGGGTTGTTTTTTTTTTTTCCCCTCAACATTGTCATGAATGCTTGTCATTTCTTATCTTTTTGTTTCTATCCATTCTGACAGGTATAAGGTGATATCTCATTTTGGCTTTGATCTATAGGTCTTCTTTCAAAAAATGTCTATTCAGGTCCCTATATTTAATTGAATAATTTTTTTTTATGTTGAGTTGTAGAAATTCTCTATGTATTTTGGATATTAGCCCCTTATCAGATACATCATTTCAGATATCTTCTCCCATTCAGTGGGCTGACTTTTTATTTTGTTGATTTCTTTCACTGTGCAGAAGCTTTTTATTTTTATGTAGTCTCAATGGTTTATTTATGCTTTTGTTGCTCTTGCCTGAGGAGTCATATCTAGAAAAATGTTGCTAAGGTCAATGTCAAAGAGACTACTGCCTGTATTTTCTTCTAGGAGTTTTACGATTTCACGTCTTACATTTAGATCTTTCATCCATTTTGGATTTGTTTTCGTGTATGATATAAGTAAGTATTCCAGTTTAATTCCTCCACATATGGCAGTATAGTTTTTCCAGGACCATGTTTTGAAAAGACTATCTCTTCCCCGTTTTATATTGTTGCCTCCTTTATTGTAGATTAATTGGCCATGTTAGCATGGATTATTTTGGGGCTCTTTATTTTGTTCCATTGTTCTGTGTCTGTTTTTGTGCCA
Organism: Panthera uncia; assembly: GCF_023721935.1. Classification (NCBI taxonomy): domain Eukaryota; kingdom Metazoa; phylum Chordata; class Mammalia; order Carnivora; family Felidae; genus Panthera; species Panthera uncia. The sequence goes on from NC_064810.1 coordinate 134,834,401, forward strand.
GTACCATATAGTTTTGATTTCTACAGCTTTGTATTGTATATTGAAATCTGGGATTGTGATACCTGTTGTTTTGTTCTCTTTTCTCAAGACTACTGCAGCTATTCAGTCTTTTGTGGTTCCATGAATATTTTAGGATTATGTGTTATAGTTCTGTGAAAAATGCTTTTAGTATTTTGGTAGGGATTGCATTTTTAATCTGTAGATTGCTTTGGGTAGCATGAGCATTTCAACAACATTAATTCTTCCAATCCATGAATATGGAATATCTTTCCACTGTTGGTGTCCTCTTCAATTTCTTTCACCAGTGTTGTATTGTTTTCAGAGAACAGGTTTTTCACCTCCTCAGTTCAAGTTATTCCAGGTGTTTTGTTCTTGTTGATACAACTGTAAATGTAATTGTTTTCTTAATTTCTCTTTCTGCTACTTCATTGTTTGTATATAGAAACTCAAACAATTTCTGTGCATTACTTTTGTGTCCTGCAACTTTACTGAATTCATTTATTTCTTCTGTTTTTGGTGTATATCATCTATTAGTTTTTGGTGTAGTCTTTTTGGTGTAGCGTCTTCTATGTATAGCATCCTGTCATCTGCAAATACTGTTTAACGTCTTCCTTACCAACTTGGATGTCTTTTATTGCTTTTTGTTGTCTGATTGCTGTGGCTAGGACGTCTAGTACTATGTTGAATAAAGGTGTTCAGAGTGGATATCCTTGCCTTGTTCATGATCTTAAATGAAATTAATTTTTTTCACATTGTGAATGATGTTAGATGTTTCCTCTAAACCTACTTTGTTGAGAGTTTTTACTGTAAATGGATGTTGAATTTTGTCAAGTGCTTTTTCTGTATCTATTGAGATGATCATGGAATTTTTATCCTTCCTTTTGTTAATTTGGTATATCACATTGATGTGTGAATATCAAACCATCCTTGCATCACCAAAAGGAATCATAGTTGATTGTCATGAATAATCTCTTTAATGTATTGTTGAATGTGGTTTGCTAATATTTTGTTAGAAGAATTTTGCACTTCGGTTCATCAGGAATGTCTGCCTATAGTGTCTTTTGGTTTTGATATCAGTAAAGCTGACCGTATAAAAATGTATTTGGAAGCTTTTCTTCCTCTTCTATTTTTTGGAAAGTTTGAAGAGAATAGGTATCAACTCTTCAAATATCTGGTAGAATTTATCTGTAAGTTTGTCTGGTCTTGATTGTTTTCTTGTTGGGAGTTTTTAAAATGACAGATTCAATTTCATTACTAGTAATTGGTGTGTTCAGATTTTCTATTTCTTTCAAATAGGAATTTATCCATTTCTTCTAGGTTGTCAAATTATTGGCATAAGTTATTTTATAGTATTTTCTCATAAACATTTGTATTTTTGTGGTGCTGGTTTTTCCTTCTCTGCTTTAGTTTCTAATTTTACTTATTTGTGTCTTCCCTGTTTTTTTATTTCTTGATGAGTTGGCTAAAGAATTATCAATTTTGTTCAACTTTTCAAAAAGCCCTACTCTTTTCTTCATTGATCTTTATTTTGCCTTTGTAAAAAGTCTCTATTTTATTCGTGTCTTTTTTTAATCTTTAATATTTTTTTAAGCTCATCTTGGGCTTCTTCTTTTTCTAGTTCTCTTGGAAATAGGTTAGATTATTTGAGATTTTTCCTGTTTTTCTAAGGTATGCTTATATTGCTATGAATTTCCCTCTTAGAACTGCTTTCACTGCATCCCAAATATTAAACTGTTTTGTTTTGATTTTCATTTATCTTCATGGTTTTTTTATTGCCTCTTTCATTGTCATTGACCAATTCCCAGTTGAGTAGCATGTTGTTTAGCTTCCATGTTTCTATTTTTTTCCAGTTTTTTTTTTTTTTGTGATTGATTTTTAGTTTGATACTGTTATTTTCAGAAAGGATGCATGATATGATTTCAATCTTCTTAAATGTATTGAGACTTGTTTGGTAGCCTAAAATGTGGTCTGTCCTAGAGAATGTTTCATGTGTTCAATATACATTGAAAAGAATGTGTATTCTGTTGTTTTGGATAAAATGTTCTGTATATATCTGTTAAGTTTATCTGGTCTAATGTGTCATCAAAGACACTTGCCTTATTAGTTTTCTGTCTGAATCCATTGATGTAAACAGGATGTTAAAGTCAATTTCTCCCTTTTAAGTCAGGTAACATTTGTTTTATGTATTTAGGTGCTTTCATATTAGGTACATAAATATTTACAATTGTTAGATCCTCTTGTCAGATTGACTGTTTGATAATTATGTAATGTTTTTCTTTGTTTATTGTTTTTGTTTTAAAATTTTTTTCTGGTATAAGTATTGCTACCTGATTTTTTTTTTCTTTCTCTTTTCTTTCTTCCTCTTTATTCTCCTCCTCCTCCTTTTCCTTCTCCTTTTCTTTCTTTTCTTCTTCTTCTTATTATTGCTTCTATTTACATGGTATATATTTTTCTATCCTTTCACTTTCAGTCTCTATGTGTCTTTATGTCTGAAATGAATTTTTCATAGGAAGTATATAGATGAGTCTTTTGTTGTTGTTCTTAACATTTCACTACCCTAGGTCTTTTGATTGGGGTATTTTGTTCATTTACATTTAAAGTAATGTTAAGTAAGAACTTACTCTTACTTTGTTAATTGTTGTCTGGTTGGTTTTGTAGTTGTCTGGTCCTTCTTTTGCTCTCTTTCCTTGTGTTGCTAACTTTCTGTAGTGTTATTTTTGTCCTTCTTTCTCTTTATTTTTTTGTATCTGTTATAGATTTGAGTTTGTGGTTACCATGAGGTCATATATAATATCCTAAAGATACAGCAGTCTATGTTAATTTGATGGCTATTTAAGTCAAACAGATTCTGAAAGAACATTTATACTACATCCTCCACATTTTATGTATATATTGTTATACATCTTCTTAAAAATTTCTTACTTCTCATTATGACCTTTTCTTTTCCACTTAAAGGAGTTCCTTTAAGATTTCTGGTAAGAATTTTTTAGTGTTGATGAACTCCTTTAGCTATTATTGGGACTCTTTATTTCTCCTTTCAATCTGAATTATAATCTTTACAGGTAGAATATTCTTAAGTGTAGCTTGCTTTCTTTCTTTCTTTCTTTCTTTCTTTCTTTCGAATATATCATGTCACTCTCTTATGTTCTGAAAAGTTTGTGCTGAAAATTCAGCTAATAGACTTAGAAGGTTTCCTGTGTGTACAACTTTTTCCTACTTTCTTCCTGCTGTTACAATTCTAACTTTATCTTTAAAGTTTGATATTTTAATTATTATGTGTTTCCATGTGGACATCCTTGAGTTCATTTTGTTTGAAACTCTCTATGATTCTTAAAACGAGATATCTGCTTCTTTCCCTAGTGTATAGATATTTTTAGCTATTATTTCCTTAAATGAGTTTTCTACTCCTGTCTGTCTTCTTCTGGGAACCATATGATGCAAATGTTACTTTGTTGGATGTAGTCCACTAGATCCTTTCAACTATCCTCATTTTTTTTTTCTGGTCAGCTTGGGTGTTTTCCATTACACCCTTGGGTGTCTTCCCAGATCACTCATCCATTCTGTATCCTTTAATATAGTGCTGATTGTCTCTAGTGTATTTTTTATTACAGTTATTTTATTCTTCAACTATTACTGGTTCTTGTTAGTATTTTTCTCTTTGTTGAAGTTCTCACTGAATTCTTCCACTTCTCTCTCTAGTCCACTGAGCATCTTTATGATCATTACTTTAAACTCTTTATGAGGCATATTGCATATCCATATTTCATTTAGTTCTTTTTCTGAGGTTTTGTCTTGTTCTTTGGAACATATTTTCTGTCTCCCCATTTTGCTTGACTTTCTGTACTTGTTTCTATGAATTAGGCAGAACAACTACTTCTCCTAAACTTGAGGTAATGGTCTTGTGTATGGTCATCCCATGTGTATACTAGGTGTACTTAGTGATTCTGCCTGGCTAGAGCTGTTTGGTGTGGGCAGGAGGTCATGAAGGCACTTCATGCTGAGGCCTCCCTGGTGGGATGGTTGGATCTGAAATGGGCATAGGCCACTATGGTTTTGGGGCTCTTTTTACAGAGGAAACTCTGGCAGGATAGCTAAGGTCCAAGTAGGAGCAAGCTGGGATGCCCAGGGTTCTTCAAATAGAGGCCATCTTGGTAGTGTACCTGCTAGCTAGGGTGTCCCAATGTGCTCTTTGTAAAGAGCATCCTGGTTGGATGACTGGAGCCAAGATAGGGCATGATCCTGTGTATCTCTATATGTCCTGCACAAGGGGAACCCAGGTAGGACAGCTCAAGCTGAAATGGGTGCAAGCTGGAACGTCCAGGCATGCTAAGCACATGGGTTGCCTTGTGGGAGTTATTGGAGGCAAGGGTGGTGTGGGCCAGGGTTTCCCAGCACACTCCACATAGGGGGTCCCCTGCTAGGCAGCTGGAGCCAAGGTGGGCTGTGAGCTAGGGGTCTCAAAGTGCTGTACACTGGAAATACCCTGGAAGCATGGCTGAAATCATGGGAAGCATGGGCTGGGGGTTCCTGGGGTATTCTATGTAGGGGACACATTGGTAGGGTAGATAGAGCTGAAGGAGGTATGAGCCTGAGGGTCTGAGTGCTCTGTACTGGGATGCCTTACCAAGTTGTCTGGATCCAGAATGGTGCTATCCTTGAGTGTTCTGGGGTGCTTTCTACCTATGTCATCTTGTTGTGATGGCTGGAGCTGTGGTAAGTGCTTACCAGAGGTATCCCAATATGTGCCATGCTGAGACCACCTTGCACTAAATGGGGCTGGTGTGAGCTAGGGGCCCAGACTCATTGAGGGGTCAGACCAGCTATGATACACAGAACTCTGATTCTATCTATACTGTCAGTATGGAGAAAGACTATAAATCATGGTGCTTGCCAGTCCCTGCAACCTGCAGAGAGTTCTAGCAGCTCACTTGCTATTTGTTGGAGCCCTAAGGATGGATCTTTTACACATTAGTTGTTTTGTTTTGTTTTGTTTTTTAAACACAGCTGTTTTTATGTGCCCCTGGGCAGATGAATCTGCTCACAGTACTCCAGTACTATCCCTCTCCACTGCAGTTTGCACCATTGGGGGTGGGACTTTCCCACCATCTCTGTCTCTCTTTTCATTCTCTATGTGGTTTCTCTATCTATTATTGTGCAGAAGCTGTTTCATCAGCCCTCAGTTCTTTTTTATGAGGAATTGCTCTATAAATGGTTACAGATTTGGTAACCATTCATGGAGGAGGTGAGTTCACAGTCTTCCTGCATCACCATCTTGGACTGGAACTCTTCTCTTTACCTTTATTTTAAAGCCTGTGCTTCCAAAGAAGCCCCCCCCTCCCCAATCCATTTCTAGGAACTACACCCCAGACTGCTCATCATGAAACTGTTGTTTTCCAAGAGACAATTAGAGGCTTCCACTGACAGAAAAAGTATTTTCAATGCCCCCTTGCACTTGTGTTGACTTTCTTTCAGCTCTCTATTAGGGAATATCTTAAGATACTCTGCTACCCTACCCACATAGACTGGTCACAGGAGACCTAGCTTTTGGGGCTCATCCGACATCAGAAGCTAAGTTACTTACAAAGCTGTGAGAATAAGCTGGCTGAGTGCTTGACTCCAGTGATTTACAGGACTTGATGGGGTCTCTGACTGGCCTCATGTTTTCAGCTCCTCCTGACTTAAGCAGACAGCTTTATTGCAAAGGATGCACTTTCCAATATAAAGCACCATGCATCAGAAGCACCTCCTCATTCTTACACATACTGGGTCTCTGTAAGGATCCAACTAAGTTCTCAAAGTTTGCTTTTAGAGTAGGTCTCTTAAAACCAGTTACAAAAATTGACAATGTTTGACCAAAAGCCTAGGCAAAATAATTAAAATGTTTCTGCTTTGATTTCTGCTCAACAGAATGTCAGACTGGAATTAATTAGAAAAGCAAAAAAAGATACACTTTTGGCTCTGAAACCAGTCTCTTGATCCAAATGTATCTACCAACATTAAATCTAGGGGTTGTTAACAGTGCCCTAATCTGTATGTTGCCAGAGTTTTCATTATAATCTTGTAGAAAAATTAGGTGTCTGTGTCTGTCACTTCTTGCCTGCACGGACTATTTGCATGTTTAGCCACTTCAGGCCCAGGGACAATGAGCTATCTGGTGAAAGCTCCCAAATCTACACTGGGGTTTGAAAGTCTTATTGTCTCCACAGAGTGTGTTATAGGAGTGAACCTGGCCCATCAGGTGTGCAGCCTCCTTATTTAAACTTCACTTGATATGGATAGCTGGTTTCTGCTTTGATTTCCAATGACCTCTTCAATTTTCCATCAGTAATCTGTCTGAATTGAGGCATAGTCACATGAGACCTTATCTCCCTGGCCTTTTTTTTTTCCTGCCAATTCCTTCCCCTGCCCTGGATCTAGACCATGCTTTGGTATGTTTTGCATCAATACAGGTAATTTCACCTTTCATAAGATGACATTCAACCTGTTTGTGGGAAACACAACCAATATATTTAGCACTGCTTAAAACATCACCCTGAATTGCAGTCAAATTAGTTTTGGTATCTGTTCTGTGGCTCTTTTTGTTACAGACTCCACCATATGCGCTGCCCCAACCTCTAAGAAACAGATCCCAACATTATGCATGACTTGAAAAACACAATGTAAAATAGAGTAAAACCGAGAATTCAATTACGCTGCTAAAAATACAGGTTCATGGTTTGAGTGGCCCTAGAAGTGATGATAATAATTTTAAGTAATCCTAAAGTGATTCAATTTTCCTGACTTCAGGAAAGGAGGAGAACCGTTTCCTTTTTTTGGCCTGCATGACTCATTTATAGAAAAACAAGCTTTTTAAAGAAAAGAAATGTGGCCAAGAAAAGCCTTTGGCATTTCATCCTGCATCTTGCCCTCCAATTGCTCAAGAAGTAGCTGCTGGTGAAGACAAGGCTGCTCTCTCCCAAGGGGCCAGTTAGAACCCCAAATATTAGAGCTAAAGAATGCCTCGTCCTCCATGTATTGGCAATGAACTTCCCATCATGAAGAAAGGCATAATTTTACTTTATAGTTTTTGGAGTTCCGGTTACTGAATCCATCTGGTTAGAATAAAACCAGAGGAAAAAGGAGAGAATGAAATAGACAGGTTTTTTTTTCCCTTCCAGTCAAGAGAAGAGTTTTAGCCAATGTGATTCCCGTGGTTTCCAGGCTGTTTTGAATGAAAATCAACCTTCCAGCTAACTCATATGGGTGCAATATCGATCAATAAAAGAGCCCATGAAACAGTTAGTTGGAGTCTGAGTGAAAAGAATGCAACAAGTTTCCCACAGATTCCTTCTCCAATGGATAATGAGCATGAATACACGGAGAAGCAACCAGGCATTTAAGGGAAGTGTTCAAACAGTGCCTGCCCAAGGAGTTCACCAGAATTCTCCCTATAGCCAAGAGCTCCCTGTTGTGAGCAAGAAAGGTTTTTGACTATGTCATTTCAATTTGTCCCACAAAACATGTCTCAAAGAGAAAGAAGTGTTTACTCCATGGATGCTAGTTGTTGGCCCAGATCTGTTTTTTTTTTTTCTTGTTCTTTTTAATTTTTTTTTTTAACTAGAGAGGTCTCCTGAAGCTTTATTTCTGTTCTCACCAAAGTGTCTTATGTATCATGGAAGACACAAAATTATCATTGAAGAAACAGGGAAATAAGAAATAATAATTTATCACTTTGAAGGAAGTCCAAGTCTCCTATTACTTTTATAGTCAGGTTGCAATTTCTGATGCATACACTCCATGCTGTATATTTTGGGTGAGTTACTTGTCTGTATATCAGAGTGAGTTGAATGCAAGAAGCTACTAGGCCAAATCATAGAAGTGTTTTGTAGGGCTGCTAACAAAAGGCGAGCTTGAGCTTTGACACTTCCTGCAAGTTAACTTGTCAGCTATTTTCCTGCTGACAGATAAAAAGTCTAATTGGTCTCTCTAAGAAAATGGTGACTTGTAGTTTTTAATAAATTTAATTTTAGCAACTGGTAGGCCTTCTACTTAGGCAAAAATTAAAATAATTGGTTGAGAGACGATGTTCTTAAAAATAACAATCATCATCATTGAAGATAACTCTTTTGGTACTCTAAGTAGGAATATACATTTTTATTTTTATTTTTTTTGTTAACATAGAATCTAAAATGGAAAATTGATTCTGCTTTGACATTTTTCTGATTTCATTCTCTTTGCTAAATTTGGTCCGTGTTGCAGTTGACTGACCTTGAGTAAGTTACATAGTCCTCTATATCTCAGTGTCCTCATCTGTCAAAGGGGCTGATAATGGTATCTATCTCATTGCTTTGTTAAGATATTAAATAAGGGGGCGCCTGGGTGGTTCAGTCGGTTAAGCATCTGACTTCGGCTCAGGTCATGATCTCACGGTTCGTGAGTTCAAGCCCCGCGTTAGGCTCTGTGCTGACAGCTCAGAGCCTGGAGCCTGCTTTCGTTTCTGTGTCTCCCTCTCTCTCTGCTCCTCCCCTGCTTGTGTGCTCTCTCTCGCTCTCTCTCTCTTGCTCTGTCTCTCTCAAAAATAATAAACATGTAAAAAAAATTTTTTTAAAGATATTAAATGAGATATTGTGGTAGGTACAAGGTGAGCTCCTGCTACAAGAGGCTGGTGAAATGTAACTTCAGGAGAATTCCATAAAATATGTTTTCTATACACCAGGCACTGTTCTAAATGCTTCATGTAGATTAGCCTATGTAATGCTAACCACCCTTTGTATATTAGTCTACTTTTCGGATAAAGATAATGAAGCACAGAGAGGCCAAGTAACCTGCACAGTCTCACAAAGTTAGTAAATGTTGGTGCCGGGGTTCAAACCCAGATAGACTGAATTCAAATCCAATGTAGGCATTTGCCCTTTGGTGAAATAACACTCTATTGGTTTATCTGACTCTCTCTCTCTCTCTCTCTCTCTCTCTCTCTCTCTCTATTGGTTTATCTGACACTCTCTCTCTCTCTGTCTCTGTCTCTATGTGTCTCTCTCTTAATTTACACTACTGCTACTAGGAGCTTTCTTGAGAGAAAATCTAACACTACTGTTCATTTGTTTGGAACCCTTCAAAGAATATTTTTATCACTTGAATATAGGTGACAGGATCTTTCACTATTCGATCCATGTCCAACTCTCCAGACCCATTTGCCAAAGACCTAACCTTATATTTTGTAATCTTCTGCCTTAATATATATGCCTTTAAACTCTCCCTAGCACCCAGCATGCAATTTAATACTCTATGTACCTATGAAATTTTGATTTATTTTTCGAAACTTGATTCAACTTTGCCTTTCCCATGATACTGTCTCTTCCCAAAACACTTTATTATTCCAATTCCTTTACTGCTTGTGAGAGATTGTATTTCACAGAGAAGCTTTGACAATATCTACCACCAATAGCAATTCTGTATTTGAACATGGTCATTGTCAATCCCCCATCAAAAGGTGAAATCTAGGGGCGCCTGGGTGGCTCAGTTGGTTAAAAGTCTGCCTTTGGCTCAGGTCATAATCTCACAGTTTGTGGGTTCGAGCCCTGTGTCGGGCTTTGTGCTGACAGCTCAGAGCCTGGAGCCTGCTTTGGAATCTATGTCTCCTTCTCTCTCTGCCCCTCCTCTGCTCACTTTCTCTCCCTCTCTCTCTCAAAGGTGAATAAATGTTAAAAAAATAAAATAAAATTTTTAAAAAGATGTAATCTACTTGTCTACTCCCTTGAATCTGGTCAGGCCCTATGACTATTTTGACCAATAGAACACAGCATAAATGATGTTATAATTCTTATAACATCTTATAACCCAAACTAGCCTGGCAGTTCAACTTCCTCCCTGTCACAGTTTTGAACCAGCATATAAAGTCCAGGCTACTCTGGTGGACACAGATATAATAACCAAGAAGGGCACTGAGGGATGAGGCATGTGAGTGAGGAAGCCATCTTTGATAACCAGCCTAGTTCTGCAGATGACCTCAGATGCAGCTGTTATCTGTCTGAAATCAAATAAAAGACTCCAACAAAGAAGTACCAACTGAGTGCAGTCAAATTGTAAAAGCATGAGAGAGAATGATAAATTGTTTAAAGCCACTGAGTTTTGAGGTGGTTTGTTATGTATCAATAAATAACTATAATACAATTCATCTGGTTTCAGGTGACTTTTATTGCATGTGTCTACTCCATATATTCATTGCTTTGTATGTTTGTCTCCCTTACTAGACTATGAACATCTTAAAGATAGGTGCCTTGTTATATGTGTTTATAACATCAGTGCATGAAACACTGTAGGTTCTCAATAAGCATTTGTTGAATTGAAGTAAACGTACAGGGTGGATCTGGTTTTTTTTTATTTCTTAAATTTGAGAAGTAAAGAGACAGCTTTATAAAAACATGAAAGAATATTTATGCTACTACATAGGCCATATTTTTTGAGTACCCTGTTCTCTCCTCCATCCTCCTCTACCCACACCGAGGGGAATGAGAAGGCAAGATCCCACTTATATATCAAGATGAATTCAAAGCAGTGTAAATTCTTAAGGGAGAAAGATTGCCTTCACCAATGAAAAAAAAACACTATAAACTAATTATCAGTTCCCTCCACAGAGGGGATAGAAATTGGCCGGGGGTGGGTCATAGTGGTGAATAGGATATCTGTCTTGTAGTCCATGAACATTCATATTACCCGAGGATTTTTTTAATGTGCATATTTTAGTTTCAAATTTAAACAAACATGTAAAAATAAAACAGAAGATAGGAATAATCAAAGATTGACTACACACCCCCATGATAATATAGGGTGTTTGTTTTAATAGTTGTGCACTTAGGATTTCAGGGTCAAGCAGACTCTGCCCTGGGGGGCTTGGGCTAGGCACTTCTCTCAAAGATTTGGTTTATTCATCTAAACAGTACATGTAAAAATAAAGACCTACAGTTGATAAATAAATCAAAAAATAATATATGGAAGGGTTTAGCACAGTGCCTAGCATATAATAAGTGCTTAATTACTGGACTGAAGGAAGGAGGAGAAGAAGGAGGAGGAGGAGAAGAAGGAGGAGGAGGAGAAGGAGGAGGAGGAGGAGGAGGAGGAAAGGAGGAAAGGAATAAAAGATGTCAGTGACAAGAGCCATTTTCCCTAGTATGAAGGATGGACTTTTTTATTCCATTCATCCTTTGAATTCTCCTCTTAGTTCAAACATTCAATATCCCACACTTGAATTACTGAAATTTACCTTGTCTTCCTGTTTCTATTCTTTTTCTTTTAATCCAACTTTATTGAGATACAATTGACATACATCATAAGTTTAAGGTGTACAGTATAAAAGTTTAGTTTACATATATTGTGAAATGATTATTGTTTAGGTAGCATCCATCATGTCATATAAATATAAAAAGAGAAAGCAAAAAAAATCCTTTTTATGAGAATTCTTAAGATTTACTCTAACAATATATACATACGGTACTGTTAACTATAGTCCTCATGTGCATCATGGATTTATTAATTATATTGTAACTACAAGTTTGTACTTTTTGATGACCTTCTTCCAATTCCCCCAGCCCCTTCCTTACCTCTCTGTAAACCACAATTTGATCTCTTTTTCTATTATTTCTAAGTTATTTTAAGATTCCACATATAAATAAGATCATATACTATTCGTCTTTTTGGTATGACTTATTTCACTTAGCATAATGCCTTCAAGGATCATCCATGGTGTCACAGATAGTAGGATTTCCTTGTTTTTCTTATGGCTGAATAATATTCCAGTGTGTGTGTGTGTGTGTGTGTGTGTGTGTGTGTATACACATGCATATATATATATATATATATACACACACACACACACACACACACACACACATATGCATGTATGCCATAACTTCTTTATCCACTCATCTATCAATGAACAACACTTAAGTTGTTTCCATGTGTTGGCTGTTGTAAATAACCACTGCTGTGAATACAATGGTACCAGGTGTTTTTTTTTTTTTTTTTGAGTTAGTGTTTTGTTTTCCTTTGGATATATTTCTGGAAGTGGAAATGCTGGATGATGTGCTAGTTTCATTTTTAATTTCTTAAGGAGTCCCCATATTGTTTTCCACAGTGTCTGTAGAAGTTTACAATCCCGCCATCAGAGCACAGAAGTTTTATTGTCTTCATATCCTTGCTAGCATTTGATATCTCTTGTCATTTATGTATGTATGTATGTATGTGCTTATTTAAATTCAAGTTAGTTAACATACAGTGTAGTATTGGTTTCAAGAGTGGAAGGTCATCAAAAGGTACAAACTTGTAGTTACAATATAAATAAGAATTGTACCGGTCTGCATTCCCACCAACCATGCAAGAGGGTTCCCCTTTCTCTGCATCCTCACAGACATCTGTTGTTGCTCAAGTTGTTGATTTTAGCCATTCTGACAGGTGTGAGGTGGAGTCTCATCGTGGTTTTGATTTGTACTTCCCTGATGATGAGTGATGTTGAGCATTTTTTCATGTATCTGCTGGCCATCTGGATGTCTTCTTTGGAAAATTGTCTTATTCATGTCTTCAGTCCATTTCTGAACTGGATTATTTGTTTTTTAGGCAGCGAGTTTGGTAAGTTCTTTGTAGATTTTGGATACTAACCCTTTATACAATTTGTCATTTGCAAATATCTTTTCCCATTCTGTCAGTTGCCTTTTAGTTTTGCTGATCGTTTCCTTCACTATGCAGAAGCTTTTTGCCTTGATAAGGTAGTTATCCCAGTAGTTCATTTTTGCTCATTTCCCTTGCTTCTGGAGACATATCTAGTAGAAGCTGATATGGCCAAGATCAAAGAGATGGTTGCTTGTGTTCTCGTCTAGGATTTTGATGACTTCCTGTCTTACATTTAGGTCTTTCATCCCTTTTCAGTTTATTTTTGTGTGTGGTGTTAGGAAGTGGTCTAGTTTCATTCTTCTGCATGTCACTATCCAGTTTTCCCAACACCATTTGCTGAAAAGGTTTTTGCTTTTCATTTGCTTTTTTCCATTGGATACTCTTGCCTGCTTTGTCAAAGATTAGTGGACCATAGGTTTGTGGGTCCATTTCTGGGTTTTCTATTCTGTCCCAATGATCTATGTGTCTGTTTTTGTGCCAGTACCTTACACTCTTGATGATTACAACTTTGTGATGCCTCCAGCTTTGCTTTTCTTTTTCAATATTGCTTTGGCTATTCAGGATCTTTACTGGTTCTATATGAATTTTAGGATTGTTCTAGCTCTGTGAAGAATGCTGGCATTATTTTGATAGAGATTTCATTGAATATAGAGATTGTTTTGGGTTGTATAGAGATTTTAACAATATTTGTTCTTCCAATCCGTGAGCATGGAATGTTTTTCCATTTCTTTATGTCTTTCTCCGTTTCTTTCAAACATTTTTATAGTTTTCACCATACAGATCATTTACCTCTTTGGTTAGGTTTATTCCTAGGTATCTTAGGGTTTTTAGTGAAATTGCAAATGAGATCAATCCCTTGACTTCTCTTTCTGCTGCTTCATTATTGCTGTACAGCAGTACAACCATTTTCTGTACATTGATCTTATATCCTGTGACTTTGCTGAAATGACATATCAGTGCTAGCAGTTTTTTGGTGGAGTCTTTCAGATTTTCCATGTAGAGTATCCTATCATCTGCAAAAAGTGAAAGTTTGACTTCTTCCTTGCTGGTTTGGCTGCTATCTATTTATTTATTTACTTACTTATTTATATTCTCTGATTAGTGAGACTAGGACTTCCAACACTATATTGAACAACAGTGGTGAAACTGGACATCCCTGTCGTGTTCCTGATCTCGGGTGGAAAGCTGTCATTTTGTCCCCATTGAGGATGATATTAGCTGTGGGCCTTTCATCAATGGCTTCTATGATGTTAAGGGATATTCCTTCTATCCCTACTTTCTTGAGGGTTTTATCAAGAAACAATGCTGTATTTTGTCAAATGCTTTTTCTACATCTATTGAAAGAATCATGTGGTTCTTACCCTTTTAGTAATGTGGTGTATAATGTTGATTGATTTGCAAATATTGAGCCAACCACACAGCCCAGAAATAAATCACTCTTGATCATGGTGAACAATTCCCTTAATGTATTGAATTCTAGTATCTTGTTGAGAATTTTTGCACCCATGTTCATCAGGGATATTGGTCTGTAATTCTCCTTTTTTAGTGGGGTTTCTGTATGGTTTGGGAATCAAGGTAATGCTGGCTTCACAGAATGAGTTTGGATGCTTTCTTTTAATTTTTAATTTTTGAAACAGGTTGAGAAGAATAGGTATTAACTCTATTAAAAATGTCTGGTAGAATTCCCCCTGTGAAGACATCTGGCCCAGGATTCTAGGTTGTTGGAAGATATTTTTTTTAATGTTTGTTTATTTTTGAGAAAGAGAGACAGAGTATGAACTGGGAAGGCGGGGAGAGAGAGAGAGGGAGACACAGAATCTGAAGCAGGCTCCAAGCTCTGAGGTGTCGGCACAGAGCCTGATGTGGGGCTCGAACTCACAGACCACGAGATCATTACCTGAGCCAAAGTCAGGCCCTTCACTGACTGAGCCACCCAGGTCCCCCTGGCAAATTTTTGATAACTGATTCAATTTCTTTGCTGGTTATGGGTCTGTTCAAATTTCCTATTTCATCTTGTTTGAGTTTTTGTAGTGTGTGAGTGCTTAGGAATTTGTCCATTTCTTTTAGATTGTCCAGTTTGTTGGTATATAATTTTTCAAATTTTTCATAATATTACCTTACAATTCATATTTCTGTGGTGTTGGTTGTGATCTCTTTTGTTCATGATTTTATTTATTTGGGTCTTCTCTCTTTTTCAGAAGTCTGGCTAGGTATTTATGAATTTTGTTTATTTAAATAAAACTGCTTTTAGTTTCATTGATCTGTTCTACTGATTTTTGTTGTTGTTGCTGTCGTTTCTATATCATTTATTTCTGCTCTAATCTATATTATTTCTCTTCTTCTGTTGGCTTTGGGTTTATTTGCTGCTCCTTTTCTAGCTCTTTTGTGTGTAATGTTAGGTTGCATATTTGGGATCTTTCTTGCTTCTTGAGATATGCCTGAATTACAATATACTTTCCTATTAGGACTGCCTTTGCTGCATCCCAAAAGATTTGGACTATTGTGTTAACCCTGGGGAAAAAGCGGGGGGGAGAGCCTGATCCCATATGAAGAGAAAGGGAAAGGGAACAACAACAACAACAAATTAAACAGAGAATAAAAAACTATAAGGTGGATTTTAAAGAAAAAAGAAGGAAAAAAGAAAAGAAAAAAAGCCAAATTAAAAAAATAAAAATATGAAACAAAATGACAAAAAAAATCAGAAACTATGAACCTGATTCCAAAAGAAATAAGGAAGGAGGAAAAAAAAGAGTTGTCTGTTGGTGCCTTGGGAGTTGGTGGCTGTGCTGGTCTGGAGGAGAGGCTGGCTGTGTTGTCTGAGTCAGTCTTGCCCCAGTAAATAAGCAGTTGCCAAGCTGCGTTGTTGTAAAGGTTGCTATAAGCAAGTCCTGCCTCCACTGGGGGCTGCTGTGTTGCTCTCTGAAGTCCCACTGTGTGGATGTTGTGGGGGAAATGGCACCACCCAATCTCTTGTGCCGGGTCAGGGATCTCAACCTCTGCTTTTTTCAGGGTACCCTCACAGAATAGCAAGGGCAGTCAGCTTACCCTGCACCACAACTATACTCGGCCTTCTCCTTGACCCACAGGTGGGATTCAAAACCCAATGTCGTAAAGAGCCTAGCATGGTGCAGACCTGCTCCCCTCCTCCAGAGTAGAAGCCTCTCCACCCTGATGAAAGGCCTTTGGCTGGCACTTGCAGGGTCTTTTGACCTTAGAGATGCCATAAACCCTCTTCAAAAAGTACTCCAGGAAGAGGACTGTTCTCTCTCAGTGTACCCTGGGGATGTCCACACCACACTGTGTGCTCTGGGGCCATCTGCCTCCTCCCCAGGAGCATTTGCCATAACTCTGCTCCAAACAAAGTCCCTCACTTCCAAAACTTTGGAGCTTTAGCTCCAAAAGCTATTTGCAAAAGAGAACTAAGAAACTCATGCACTTCCAAAACCTCAGAATTGGAGTTCCAAAAACTGTTTGCAAGAAAGAACTGAGACACTCAGTACTTCTTGCTCCCCTGTCCATGGTTCAGAGTGGTTTTCCCCTTGTGCTAACTTGATGCCACACTTTCTCATCCCCATTCTTTTTGTCTGTTTTTTGTCTCTCAACCCAAAGTGTTCTCTCCTTTCTGCAGCTTCACTGTTTTCTCTCCCCCAATACACAGCCACATACCTCACATCTACCAAGCTGTCTCCTTCCAGCTGTGGAGACCCTTCTGATGCTCTGCAGATCTATTTCCTGAGTGTTCCAAGTCATCTGACCTCAATACAGCTATGTTTGAAGACAAGGGAAGCTCAGGGTCTCCCTACTTCTCCACCATTTTAACTCCTCATCCCTTGTCTTTTCGACAGGTAAGACTTGATATCTCATTGTGGTTTTGATTTGCATTTCCCTAATGACTAGTGATGTTAAGAATCTTTTCAGGTATCTTTCATATATCTTCTTTGGAGAAATGTCAGAAAGGTCTTCTGCCCATTTTTAAGTGGATTATTTTCATTTTTGCTATTGAATGTATGAGTTCTTCATATATTTTGTATATTAAACCCTTAGAAGAAATATGAATTGCAAATATTTTACTCCATTCTGTAAGTTGTCTTTTCACTTTGATTTTTTTTTCTTGTGCCAAAGCTTTTTAATTTCATATAGTATCACTTGACTGTTTTTTATTTTGTTGCTTGTGCTTTAGGTGTCCTATCTAAAAACTCACACCAAGACCCATGTCAAGAAGCTTTCTTTCCGTGTTTTCTTTTAGGAGTTTTATGGTTTCAGGTCTTAAGTTTAAGTCTTCAACCTATTTTTTATTTAATCTTCATGAGTGGTAAAATATAGGTGTCTAGTTATATTTGTTTTACATATGAACATACAATTTTATGATTACCATTTATTGGTGATAGAGACTATATTCTATCAAGTATTCTCAACTCCCTTATCAAATATCAGTTGACAATCTTTACATAAGTTTATAACTGGACATTCAGCTGTGTTCCATTGGTCTATTTCTCTGAGTTTTAATTTTTTTGTAGTAGACCTACAATGTTACATTACTTTCATGGTAAAACATAGGCATTTGACAACTCTGTATGTTATGCTGTGCTCACCACAAAGTGTGGCTAACATCTGTCACCATGCAACATTATCACAATATTCCCTCTTTTGTACCTTATCTCACATCATTGTGACTTAGACATTTCATAACTGGATATTTGTAACTATCACTCCCATTAGCCCACTTTGCTCATCTCCCCAATCTCCTCCCCCCTCACAACTAGTTTATTCCAAGTATGTATGGGCTTGTTTCTGATTTTATACATTTGTTTATATATAAAACCTAAAGATCTCCGTATATAAACGTAATCATATGGTATTTCTCCCTTTCTGATTTATTTCACTTAGCAAAATATACTCTAGGTCCATCCATGTTGTTGCAAATGTCAAGATACCATTCTTTATTATGACTCATATTCCAGTGTGTGTGTGTACGCGCGCGTGTGTGTGTGTACTTTTTATCCATTTATCTACTGATGAACACTTGGGTTGTTCTCATATCTTGGTTATTGTAAATAATGCTGCAATAAACATAGAGGTGCATACATCTTTTTGAATTACTGCTTTTTGTTTGTTTTCTTTCATTAAATTCCCAGTAATGGAATTACTGGATCATATGGTATTTTTGTTTTTTAATTTTTGAGGAGCATCCATACTGTTTTCCACAATGGCTTTACCAATTTACATTCCTGCCAACAGTTCATGAGCGTTCCCTTCTAATTCATGCCAATACTTGTTGCTTCTTTTTGAGTCTAGACACCCTGACAGGTATAAAGTAATATCTTATTGTGATTTTGATTGGAATTTTCATGATGGTTAGTGATGTTGAGCATCTTTTTATGTTTCTGTTGGCCATCTATATGTCTTTTTCAGAAAAATACCTATTCAGGCCTTCTACCCATTTTTAATTAAATTACTATTATTTGGTACTGAGTTGTATAAATTCTTTCTATGTCTTGTATATTAACCCCAATGGGATGTAGCATTTTTAAACATCTTCTCACGTTCATTAGATTGCCTTTTCATTTTATGGATGTTTCCTTCGCTGCAAAATGTGTGTGTGTGTTTATACTCAAGAGTTTATTTTTGTTTTTATTTCTCTTGCATGAGGAGATACATCTAGAAGAATGTTGCTAAGGTCAATGTCAAAGAGATTATTGCCTATATTTTCTCCTAGGAGTTTATGGTTACAGGTCTCATATTTAGGTTTTTAATCTATTTTGAGCTTATTTTTGTGTATATTGTTAGAAAGGGGTCCAGTTTCATTCTTTCGCATATAGCTGTCCAATTTTCCCAGTGTTGCCTGTTGAAAAGACTGTCTTTTCCCTATTATATTCTTGCCTCTTTTGATATAGGTTAATTGATCATGTAAGCATGGTTTTATTTCTGGGCTTTCTATCCTGTTCTAAGTGTCTATTTTTTAAAATATAATTGTCAAGTTAGCTAACATATAGTATATACAGTGTGCTCTTGGCTTCGAGTTAGATTCCCATGATTCATTGCTAACATACAACACCCAGTGCTCATCCCAACAAGTGCCTTCTCCAGTGCCTAACACCCAATATCTCCTTCCCCACACACCCTACCCCATCAACCCTCAGCTTGTTCTCTGTATTTAAGAGTCTCTTATGGTTTGCCTCCCTCTCTGTTTGAAACTATTTTTCCCCTTCCCTGCCCCCATAGTCTTACGTTAAGTCTCTCCATTTCACATTTGAGTGAAAACGTATGATATTTGTCTTTCTCTGACTTATTTCACTTAGCATAATACTCTCCAATTACATCCACATTGTTGCAAATGGGAAGATTTCATTCTTTCTCAATGCCAAGTAGTATTCTATTGTGTGTGTGTGTGTACACATATGTGTATGTGTGTGTGTGTATATATACATATATATATATACGTATCTTCTTTATCCATCCATCAGTTGATGGACATTTGTCTCTTTCCATGATTTGGCTATTGTTGAAAGTGCTGCTATAAACATTGGGGTACATGAGCCCCTATGAATCAACACACTGTATCCTTTGGATAAATTCCTAGTAGTGCTATTGCTGGGTCATAGGGTATTTCTATTTATAATTTTTTGAGGAAACTCCACAGTGTTTTCCAGAGTGGCTACACCAGTTTGCATTCCCACCAACAGTGCAAGAGGGTTCCCCTTCCTCTATATCAGAGAGAGAGAGAGACCCCAAATGGATAAAATCATGAATGAAATAGGGGATGTCACAACCAACACCACAGAAATACAAACAATTATTAGAGAATACTATGAAAAAATAAATGCCAACAAACTGGAAAATCTGGAAGAAATGGAAAAATTCCTAGACGCCCATATACTACCAAAACTCAAACAGGAAGAAATAGAAAATGTTAACAGGCCCATAACCAGCAAAGAAATTGAATCAGTTATCAAAAATATCCCAACAGATAAGAGTCCTGGGCCAGATGGCTTCCCAGGGGAATTCGACCACACATTTAAAGCAGAGTTAATATCTATTGTTCTCAAGCTGTTTCAAAAAGTAGAAATGGAACAGCTTCCAGACTCATTCCATGAAGCCAGTATTACCTTGATTCCCAAAACAAAGACCCCACTAAAAAGGAGGATTACAAGCCAATATCCCTGATGAACATGGCTGCAAAAATTCTTAACCAGATACTAGCAAATAGAATTCAACAGTATATTAAAAGAACTATTCACTGTGATCAGGTGGGATTCATTCGTGGGCTAGTTTAATATTCACAAATCAATCAATATGATATATCACGTTAATAGAAGAAAAGATAAGAACCATATGATCCTATCAATAGATGCAGAAAAAGAACTTGACAAAATACAGCATCCTTTCTTAATAAAAACCCTCAAGAAAATCAGGATAGAAGGAACATATCTTAACATCATAAAAGCCATATATGAAAGGCTCACAACTATATAATCCTCAATGGGGGAAAACTGAGAGCTTTCCACCCAAGATCAGGAACATAATCGGGATGTCCACTTTCACCCGTCTTAGCCTCAGTAATCAGACAACAAAATAAAAGGCATCCAAATTGGCAAAGAGGAAGTCAAAATTTCACTTTTCACAGATGACAGGATACTCTACATGGAAAACCCAAAAGAGTTAATCAAAAAACTGTCAGAACTGATACATGAATTCAACAACGTCACAGGATATAAAACCATTGTGCAGAAATTGGTTGCATTTCTTTACACCAATAATGAAGCAACAGAAAAAGAAATCAAGGAATCCATCCCATTTACATGTGCACAAAGAACCATAAACCAGGAATAAACCTAACCAAAGAGGTAAAAGATCTGTATGCATAAAACTATAGAAAACTTATGAAAGAAATTGAAGAAGACACAAAGAAGTGGAAAAACATTCCATGCTCCTGGATAGGAAGAACAAATGTTTAAAATGTCAAGACCACCCAGAGCAATCTACACATTCATTGCAATCCTAATCAAAATTGCACCAGCATTCTTCTCAGACCTAGAACAAACAATTCTAAAAATTTGTTTGGAACCACAAAAGACCCCAAATAGGCAAAGTTATGTTGAAAAAGAAAACCAAAGCAGGAGGGTCACAATCACTGACTTTACCCTGTATTACAAAGCTGTAATCATCAAGACAGTATGATATTAGCACAAAACAGACACATAGGCCAATGGAATGGAATAGAGAACTCAGATATGCACCCACAAATGTATGGCCAGCTAATCTTTGACAAAACAGGAAAGAATATCCAATGGAAAAAAGACAGTCTCTTTATCAAATGGTGCTGGGAGAACTGGACAGTAACATGCTGAAGAATGAAACTGGACCACTTTCTTACACCATTCACAAAAACAAACTCAAAATGGACAAAAGACCTAAATGTGAGACAGGAAACCATCAAAACCCTAGAAGAGAAAACAGGATACAACCTTTTTGACCTTGGCCACAGGAACATCTTACTCGACACATCTCTGAAGGCAAGGGAAATAAAAGCAAAAATGAAATATTGGGACCACAGCAAAGAAAACAATCAACAAAACTAAAAAGCAACCGATGGAATGGGAGAAGATCTTTGCAAATGACATATCGGATAAAATATTAGTATCCAAAATCTATAAAGAATTTACAAAATTCAACACCCCAAAAAACCAATAATACAGTGAAGAAATGGGCAGACAAAATGAATAGAGACTTTTACAAAGTGGACATCCAGATGGCCAACAGGCACATGAAAAGATGCTCAACATTGTTCATAATTAGGGAAATACAAATTAAAACCAGATTGAGATATCACCTCACACCAGTCAGAGTGGCTAAAATTAACAACCTAAGTGTCTAGTTTTGGGCCAGTGCCATATTATTTCAATTACTATAGCTCTGTAGTATAGTTTAAAATCTGGGATTCTGATACCTATACTTTTGTTCTTCCTTCTCAAAATTGTTTTGGCTCTTCAGGGCCCTTTCAGTTTTATACAATTTTTTTCTAGTTTTGTAAGAAATACTATTGTGGCATTTTGAAAGGATTGAATTGAATCTATAGGTTGTCTTGGGTGGTAGGAAAATTTTAACAATAGTAATTCTTTGAATTAATGAGCATGGTATACCTTTCCATTTATTTCTGTCATCTTCAGTTTTTTTCACCAATGTTAGAGTTTTCAAAATACAGGTCTTTCCCCTCTTTGGTTAGATTTATTACAAAATACTGTTTTTGGTGTAATTTTAAATGCAATTATTTTCTTAATTTCTTTTTCTGCTATTTCATTATTAGTGTATAGAAATACAACAGCTTTCTGTATATTAATTTTGTATCTTGCAACTTTGCTGATTTCATTTATTATTTCTAATAGTTTTTAGGAAGTTCTAAACATAAAGATATAATAATGTCATCTGAGAAAACTGACAGTGTTATTTTTCGTTACCAAGTTGATGACTTTTATTTATTTTATTTTTTTTTGTCTGACTTCTCTGGATAGGAATTCCAGCACTATGTTGAATAAAAGTGGTGAGAGAGGATATCCTCATCTTGATCCTGGTATTAGAGGAAAAGCTTTCAGCTTTTCACCATTAAGTATGGTAGCTGTGGGTTTGTCATATATGGCCCTTATTATGATGAGGTATGTTCTCTCTATACCTACTTTGTTGAGAGTTTTTTCATGAATAGATGTTGAATTTTGTCAAATATTTTTTCTGCTTCTACTGAAGTGATCATATACTTTTTATTCTTCATGTTGTTACTCTGTTGTACTGCACTGATTTGTGGATAGAGAATTATCCTTGCATCCCTGGGATAAATTCCACTTGATGATAGTGAATAATCCTTTTAATGTATTGTTGACTTTAGTTTGTTAATATTTTCTTAACGATTTTTGCATCTATGTTCATCAAGGTTATTGTTCTATAATTTACCTTTTTTTATATATTTTTGTCTGGGTTTGTTATCAGGGTAATGCTCATCTTCTTTTTAAAAATTTTTTTTAATGTTTATTATTTTTGAGAGACAAAGAGATGTGGTGTGAGCAGTGGAGCGGGGCAGAGAGGGAGTGGAAGACACAGAATCTGAGGCAGGCTCCAGGCTCTGAGCTGTCAGCACAGAGCCAGATGCTGGGCTTGAACTCACGGGCCGTGATATCATGACCTGAGCTGAAGTCGGACACTTAACCTACTGAGCCACCCAGGCTCCCCAATGCTCATCTGGTTGAATTAATTTGGAAAATTTCCTTCCTCTTCTATTTATTTTTGGAGTAGTTTGATAAGAATAGGTATTAAGTCTTTGAATATTTGTTAGAATTCACCTGCGAAGTTGTCTAGTCCTTGACTTTTGCTTCTTGGGAGTTTTCTTAATTATTGACAAAATTTTGTAATTAGTAACTAGTCTGTTCAGATTTTCTATTTCTTCCTGGTTCAGTCTTGAAAGATCATATATTTCTGGGAATTTATTATTTTATTTTAGATTTTCCAATTTGTTGGCATATAATTTTTTTAGTCTCATAGTCCTTTGTAATTTTGGGGTGTCAGTTATTCTATTATTTCTGATTCACTTTTCTGAGTCTCCTCCCTTTTTTTTTTTAAATTGTCTGCTTTTTTATGCCAGTACTATACTGTTTTGATTACTATAGCTTTATAGTGTGGCTTGAAACTAGAAAATTTGATACCTCCTGCTTTTTCATCTTTCTCAGGACTGCTTTGGCTACTTGTGATCTTTTGAAATCCATATAAATTTAGGATTTTTTTTCTATTTCTGTAAAAATGTGCCATTGAAGTTTGACAGAGATTACATTGAATTTAGAGTTGGCTTTTGACACCGAAAATTTTAACAATATTGATTGTTCCAATTCATGAACATGGGATACTTTTATATTGATTTGTGTTTTGTTTGATTTTTTTCAACAGTATATGTAGTTTTCAGATTAGAAATCTTTCACCTACAACAGTGAGTTTATGCCTAACAAAATTTGTAGGGCAGATTCCAAAAGGATGTGAAATTATAGCAATTTAAAAACACACTTATAGGAATGCAAAATGTGCAACCATAGGGCTTTTTAATAGAAGAAAAATTAAATATATTTTAAAATTTCTTAAAATTACTGAGACAAAGCACTAGCTTGTGTTTTTATTTATAGCATATTCCATACTCCTATGTAACTTCTCCCTACCCAAAAATAAAAGTGTCCAAAACCAAAGGTCCTGAAAAATCATGGTTTAATAGTGTGCTCAGCTTGTTCTAAACCAAAATGAAGCCTGAAGTGATAATAACACAAGAAAGCCAGTATAAGGGAATGTTGCAGGCCCAATAATGTCCAAGGACATTAATTAAAAGAGGAAAATATTTTTTAAAAAGACATGAGTATACCGGGATAGTAATTTCTTCAGCCCAATACAAATGGCAGCAAATTGCTACTGAAAGATGAAATAATTATGCTATGTTTTTGAAGACTGTAGATCTAGAGTTATTTGTATCCTTCCAAGATAATTTTCAAATCCTCACTCATCTATTTGTTTTATATGTTATTATAAATGGGATTATTTCCTTTATTTCTTTTTCAGATGACTTATTGTTAATGTATAGAAATGCTACAGACTTTTGTATCCTGCAACTTTACTGAATTACTTGTTTAGATCTAACAGTTTTTGGTTAAATCGTGAGAATTTTCTCCCTATAAAATAATGTCATCTACAAATAGAGACAATTTTACTTCTTCCTTTGACTTTTGATGTGTTTTATTTCTTACTTAATTGCTCTAGCTAGAACTTCCATTACTATATTGAATGGGAGTTGTGAGAGTGGGCACCATTTTCTCATTCCTGATATTAAAAAAAATGATACTGTAAGATTCTCATGTATGGCCTTTATAATGTTGAGATATGATCCTTTGCCTAATTAGTTAAGTGTTTTTCTTATGAACATATGTTGAATTTTGTCAAATGCTTTTTCTGCATCCATTGAGTCATATGATTCTTTTCTTACATTTTATTAATATATATCAAAGTGATTCATAAGCATCTGTTGAATCATCCTTCCATCTCAGGGATAAATCCTATTTGATAATGGTGAATGACTCTTTTGAATTTGGCTTGGTAGTATTGTATTGAAAAACTTTTGCCCCTGTATTTATCATGGATATTGGACTGTAGTTTTCTAGTAGTCTCCTTATCTGACTTTCACGTCAGGATAATGTTGACTTCATAAAATGAATTTGGGAGTATTGTCTCTGATTTTTGAAAGTTTGAGGAAGATTGATGTAAATTATTCTTTAAATAATTGGTAAATTCACCAGTAAAGCCACCTGGTCCTGGGCTTTTTCTTCATTGAGAGATTTTTGATTACTGATTCAAAGTCCTTACTAGAAATTGGTCTATTCCACCTTTATATTTATTTCTTGTAGTTTCTAAGATTTTTTGCAACTTGTCTAAATTGTTAAGTTTGTTGGCATTTAATTGTTCAATATAGCCTCTCATGACCTTTTGTATTTCTGTTATATCGGTTGTAATATTTCCTTTCTCATAATTTTTGGTGTGGGTCTTCTTTTTCTTTGGTTAGTGCAGCTAAAGATTGGTCAGTTTTGTTTATCTTTTCAAAGAACCAACTCATTTTGGTTAATCTTTTCTACTGTTTTCCTGTTCTCTATTTAATTTATTTCTGCTTTAATCTTTATTATTTTCTTCCTTCTACTAACTTTGGACTCATTTTGTTCTTCTCTGAGTGGTTTATTAAGGCATAGAATTAGATTGTTTAATACTTTCTTATTGTAGGCATTTATGAATATAAACTTTCCTCTTAGAACTTTTTTTGCTTCATCCCATAATTCTGGTATATGTGTTTCCATTTTTGTTTGTCCCCAGGATTGGTTGTTCAGGAGAATGTTGTTTAATTGCCATGTCTTTATAAATTTTCCAGTTTTCCACTTATTACTGGCTTCTAATTTTATGCCCGTATTGTCAGAGAGGTACTTCATACGAATTCAGGCTACTTGAATTTTCTAAGACATGTTTTGAGGACTAACATATGATCTCTCCTAGAAAATGTCACTTGAGAGGAGTGTGCCTTCTCCTTTGTCAGATACAATGTTCTGTATATGTTAGGTCCATTTGGTCTACAGTGTTGTTTAAATCTGCTGTTTCCCTATTAAGTCTCTGTCTTTAAGATCTATCCATTGTTGAGAGTAAAGTAGTAAAGTCTCCAAATATTCTTATACTGTTATTTCTCCTTTTATCTCTGTTAGTTTCTACTTTATGTACTCAGGTGCTCTGGTGTTGGTGCATAAATATTTACAATTGTTACAATTGTTATATCTTCTTAATGTATCAACCCCTTTATCAGTATATAATTGCCTTTGTCTCTTGCCATTTTTAGTTTAAAGTCTGTTTTGTTTAATGCAAGTATAGTAGGCTACCCTTGATATATATACATATATATATATATACATATATATACATATATGTATACATGCATATATATGTGTATGTAAATATATATATATTTTTTTGCTAAACTACTTTAAGAGGGTTATTCTGCATTCTTGGACAATTTATAGATGTTCATTTATTTAAGGTCAAATATTCAGTTTTATTAGTTTCCTTTGGTGGTGTCATATTTACTGATTTTTCATAATCCTTGATTCCTTACATTGTCATTTGACCATTTTATTAAGTAGTCTTCTCTTCAAGACCTCACAAATTTGCTTTGACAGACACAGTTTTTCACCAGTCAGTTCAGTTTGGATTTCTGGACATGTCTGCTGGCAATGTTCTAGGGCAGGTGGGACTTCTATTAGATTCTATTTGGGAGCAAGGCAACTATTTAAGCACTGAGGTAAGGAATGGGGTGTTTGTGTGCCACTAACTTATGACAGCTGGATAGGACTGCTGACTCGTTTCTTTGCCCAACTGAGGCTATAGGATGGGCTTCTCAGTTGCCTGGATTCTCTGGTCAGGCTTACTAAATGATTAGTACTGGATACTATACTCAGCTCTAGTTGTGCTATGAATTAGCTCCCAGGACATACACATCTCATTGTTTGGAACCCAAATCATACAAGAGTGTGCACTGAGTGTTTTGGTCAGGTGAAGAACTGTTTGTTTCTATAGACAAGAAAAGCCACAGGTTGTGTTCTCTGTTCAAGTGCCACTGTAAACGGGGCTGTCAGATTGGCTATGCAGCTTCCCATGTTCTCTAGAAAGGTGTTTTGACTGCATAGGCTGTATTCAGCAATAAGTAGGGCTATGATTTATTATGACTGTGCAGACATGGGGAAGGGGAAGCATCTCCAGGGCCACTGCTACTTTTATTTGTGATGACTCGAGTCAACCCATGCTCACAGGCCCTCGTGGAATAGGGACACTGGCTTTGCTCTGGGGGAAATTTATCCAATCACCTCTCAGCTCAAGAGTTGCTATGTTATGCAGCTTCTGGGTATTCTCACCAGCCTTCCTTTCAGACACTTCATAGCAGGTGGCATTGTGATTCAGGTTCCTCACTTTCAGGTAACTCTCTCACAGCCTTTCTGGTTGGAAGAGTCAGAACCATTTCCAGAGTATGTGGAGTTGTGACTCAGCAATTCTGCCCAGGGGTGGGGAGACCAGGCTCTAGGGACAATGAAACTCCTCATTTGTGGACCCAAATGAGGCAGAATTGCATCCTGCTATATTCTTTGCTCAAACCGTGCAAGTTAGTTCTGCAGGTGAACAAAGACACTGATTGAGACTACTACTTGGACAATGCAGGTAGGAATTTGGCCTGCCAAAATCCAAGTACTGGTTGTTGGAAGTTCCTCTTTGCTTTTCTATCACAATCAGATTCCCAGTGGTTAAACCCTGTAGATTCCCCTGCAAGTCTCATGGGTCGAAACCAAGGTAGGGTCTCCCACAAAGCAACCCACAATGCTGGAGGTACCAGATGTCATCCATGGGCTCTCTTTCCCCACCTCATGAACCATAGTCTCAGGAGAGACTTCTCCACGTGATACTGCACTGGTCTGGGCAGTGTGGTCAGAGAGTAGCTATTCTCCATAGCTTTCTAATGCAGTCTGTATTTGTCTCTGTGGTGCACGAAGGTGCTTCAGCCTCACTGTCTTGTTTTAGGATTCTTTCAGTGGTGTCTTGCCAGGAATAGTTGTTAGTTCTTCTCATGAGGGGAACAAAGGTATAAATAACCTATATCATTATCTTGGTGGTTTTATTCTATGCCTTTATTCTTCATTGAATATTGCATCAGACTAATCTGATCCTATTCCTACTCTATTACTATCAATTTTCATCACTTCTATCACCCAAATTCCTTAGAAGTAGGTCTCTAAATAACTTTTTTTATCAGTTTTTATTTAAATTCCAGTTAATAAACATACCATGTGACATTAGTTTCGGGTATACAATACAGTGGTTCAACACTTCCATACAACAAATGGTTTTCATCATAGCAAACACACTCTTTAATCCTCATCATCCATTTAACCCATCCCCTCACCCACATCACATCCCTTCTGGTAACCATCAGTTTGTTCTCTATAGTTAAGAGTCTGTTTCTTGGTTTGTCTCTCTCTCTCTCTCTCTCTCTCTCTCTCTCTCTCTCTTTTCTCTTTGCTCATTTGTTTTGTTTTTTAAATTCCACATATGAGTGAAGTCATATGGTATTTGTCTTTATCTTACTGACTTATTTCACTTGGCATAATATTCTCTTGCTCCATCCATGTAATTTGCAAATAGCAAGATTTCATTATTTTTTATGGCTGAGTAATACAAACACCACCTCTTCTTTATTCATTCATCAGTCGATGGACACGTGGGCTTTTCCCATAATTTGGATATTGTAAATAACGCTGCTATAAACATCAGGGAGCATGTATCCTTTTGAATTAGTATTTTTGTAGTTTGGGGGTAACCACCTACTACAGAAATTACTACAGCAATTGTAGAATAGATCTAATCTTAATTTTAAAAAAATTTAAGTTTATTTATTTTGAGAGAAAGAGAACACAAATGGGGTAGGGGCAGAGAGAGGAAGAGAGAATTCCAAGCAGGGGCTTGACTCACGAATTGTGAGATCATGACCTGAGCCAAAATCAAGAGTTGGGTGCTTAACCAACTGAGCCACCCACTTGCCCCTATTTTTTTTTTTTAACTTTTTGAGGAATTTATATACTGTCTTCCAAAATGGCTGCATCAGTTTGCATTCCCACAAACAGTACAAGAGTCTTCTTCTTTCTCCACTTAGTTGCCAGAACCTGTTGTTTATTGCGTTGTTGATATTAGCCATTCCGACATGTATGAGGTGATATTTCATTGTAGTTTTGATTTGTATTTCCCTGATGATGAGTGATGTTGAGCATCTTTTCATGTGTCTTTTGGCTATCTGTATGTCTTCTCTGGAGAAATGTCTATTCCTGTCTTCTGCCCATTTTTAATGGTATTATTTGGCTTGCAAGTGTTGAGTTTGGTAAGTTCTTTATATATTTTGGATACTAACCCTATGTCAGATGTGTCATTTGCAAATATCTTCTCCCATTCAGTAGGTTACCTTTTAGTTTTGTTGATTATTTACTTTGCTGTGCAAAGGTTTTTATTTTGTTACAGTCCCAATAGTTTATTTTGTATTTTGTTTCCATTGCCTCAGGAGACATTGAGAAATAAGTTGCTAAGGGTAATGTCAAAGAAGTTACTGCCTGTATTCTCTTCTAGGATTTTTATGGTTTCTAGTATCACATTTAGGTCATTAATCCATTTAAAGTTTATTTTTGTGTATGGTGCAAGGAAGTGGTCTAGTTTCATTCTTCTTCATGTTGCTGTTCAGTTTCCCAGCACCATTTGTTGAAAAGACTGTCCTTTTCCCATTGGATATTCTTTCATGATTTGTCAAAGATTAGTTGACCTTATAGTTGTAGGTTCATTTCTGGGTTTTCCATTCTGTTGCATTGACATACATGTCTATTTTTCTGCCAGGGCCATGCTGTTTTGATTGCAATGGCTTTGTCATAAAACTTGAAGTCTGGAATTGTGATGCCTCCAGCTTTGTTTTTCTTTTTCAAGATGGCATTGATTATTCTGGGTTTTTGTGATTCCATATAAATTTTAGGATTGTTTGTTCTAGTTCTGCGAAAAATGCTGTTGGTACTTTGATAAGGATTGCATTAAGTCTGTAGATTGCTTTGGGTAGTGTGGACGTTTTAACAATATTTGTTTTTCCAATCCATGAGCGTGGAATGGCTTTCCATTACTTTGTATCATCTTGAATTTCTTTCATTTATGTTTTATACTTTTCAGAGTAGAGGTCTTTCACCTATTTGATGAGATTTATTTCTAAGTATCTTATGGATTTTTGTGTAACTGTAAATGGGATTGATGCTTTAATTTCTCTTTTTGCTGCTTTATTATTGGTGTATAGAAGTCCAACAGATTTCTGTACATTGACTTTGTATCCTGCAACTTTACTGAACTTGTGTATCAGTGCTAGCAGTTTTTTTGGTGGAATCTTTCAGGTTTTCTGTACAGGGTATGATGTAGTTTGAAAATAATAGAAGTTTGACTTCTTTCTTGCCGATTTCCATGCTTTTTGTTTTTGTTGTCTCATTGCTGTGGCTAGGACTTCCAGTACCGTGTTAAATAAAAATGATGAGAACGGACATCTCTGCCTTGTTTCTGATGGTAGAGAAAAAGCTCTGTTTTTCCCCACTGAGGGTGATATTAGTTGTAGGTTTTTCATATATGACCTTCATTATGTGGGGGCATGTTGCCACTGAACCTACTTTGTTGAGGGTTTTGATCATGAATTGAAGTTGAACTTTGTCAAAAGCTTTTTCTGCATCTGTTGAAATGATCTAAGGTTATTATCCTTTCTTTTATAAATGTGATGGATCAAACTGATTGGCAAACATTAAATTACTCTTGCAATCCAGGATAAACCCTCCTTGATCGTGGTGAATGCTTTTTTTAATGTATTGTCAGATTCGGTTTACTAGTATTTTGTTGGGGATTTTTGCATCTATGATCATCAGGGATATTGGTCTGTAGTTCTTTTTGTGGTGTCTTTATCTGGTTTTGGCATCATGGTTAATTATGGCCTGACAAAATGAATTCAGAAGTTTTCTTCCTTTTCCATTTTTTTTTCTAATTTTTTGAGAATAGGTATTAACTTTCTTTTTATGCTTTGTATAGGCACATGGGTGGCTCAGTTAGTTAAGCATCCAACTTGTGATTTTGACTCAGGTCATGATCCCATGGTTCATGAGTTCGAGCCCCATGTCAGGCTCTGTACTGACAATGTAGAGCCTCTTTGGGATTCTCTTTCCCTCTCTCTCTGTTTCCTTCCCTTGCTCACTCTCTGTATCTCAAAATAATTAAACATCTTTAAAAAAATGGTAGAATTTGCCTGTGAAGCCATCTGGCCTTGGACTTCTGTTTGTTGGGACTTTTTTCATTGCTGATTAAATTTCTTCACTGGCTATCAGTTCAGATTTTCTATTTCTTCCAGTTTAAATGTGGATAGTTTATGTTTCTAGGAATGTACCTATTTCTTCTAGGTTGTCCACTTTGTTGGCATATAGATTTTCATAATAGTTTCTTTTTTATTTTTTTAACATCTTATTTTTTGAGACCGAGAGAGACAGAGCATGAGCAGGGGAGGGGCAGAGAGAGAGGGAGACACAGAATATGAAGCAGGCTGCAGGCTCTGAGCTGTCTGTACAGAGCCCAATATGGGGCTCAAACTCATGAACTGCAAGATCATGACCAAGCTGAAATCATAGGCTCAACTGACTGAGCCACCCATAATATAATATTCTCTTATAATAGTTTGTACTTCTGTGGTATTGTCGTTAATTTTCCTCTCATTTGTGATTTTATTTAATTGGTCCTTTCTCTTTTTGATAAGTCTGGTTAGAGGTTTACCAATTTTATATATTTTTTTCAAAGAACCAGCTCCTTGTTTTATTAGTCATTCATATTTATATTTCTATATCATTTATTTCTGCTCTAATCTTTATAATTTCCTTCCTTCTGCTGGCCTTAAGCTTCATTTTTCTTTTTCTGGATCCTTTAGGTTTAAGGTTAGGCAGTTTCATATTTTTCTTGCTTCTTGAGGTAGACCTGTATTACTGTATACTTCCCTTTTAGGGTTACTTTTGCTGCATCCCAAAGGTTTGTTTGAACTGTGTGTTTTCATTTCATTTGTTTCCATGTATGTTTTTTTAATTTCTTCTTTTATATCTTGATTGACTCACTCATTGTTTAGTAGAATGTTGTTGAACTTCCATATATTCATGTTCTTTCCAAATGTTTTCTTGTGGTTGACTTCTACTTTCATAACATTGTGGTCAGAAAAGTTGCACAGTATGGCTTTGATCTTAATTTTGTGGCCCAATATGTGATGTTTTCTGGAGAATGTCTTACATGTGCTTGAAAAGAACATGTATCCTTCTGTTTTAGGATGGAATGTTCTTAAATATGTCTCTTAAGTCTGTCTGGTCTAGTAGGTCATTCAAAGCCATTTTTTTTTGTTGTGGATTTTCTGTGGATTGTCTCTCCATTGATGTAGATGGGTTGTTAAAATCCCCTATTATTATTATATTATTATTGATTAAATTACTTGTTATGAATAGTTTTATGTATTTGGGTGCTCCCATGGTGTGTATGTATATTTCCAATTGTTATAGCTTCTTTTTGGATTGTCTCCTTTATTATTATATAGTGCCCTTGTTTGTCTCTTCTTACAGTTTTTGTTTTAAAGTCTAGTTTGTCCAATGTAAGTATTGCTACTCTGGCTTTCTTTTGATACCCATTTGCATGATAAATGTTTCTCCATTTCCTCACTTTTTATCTGCAGGTTTCTTCAGGTCTGAAATGAATCTCTTTGAGGCAGTATATAGATGGGTCGTTCTTTTTTTGTTTTTTTCCAATCCATTCTTACATCCTATGTATTTTGATTGGAGCATTAGTCCATTTACACTGAAAGTAATTATTGATAGATATGTATTTATTGCCATTTTATTACTTGTTTTGTTGTTTCTTGAGATTTCTCTGACCCATTTTTTCTTTCTCACTTTTTATTTCTCCTTTGCATTCAAAGAGGCCCTTTTAATATTCTTTGCAGGGATGATTTAGTGGTCAGGAGCTCTAATTTTAATTTTTGTTTTTCTTGGAAAAACTTTATCTTTCCTTCTATTCTAAATGATAGCCTTGCTGCATAGAGATTCTTGGTTGCAGATTTTCCCCATGCAGTACTTTGAATGTATCATGCCACTGCCTTCTGGCTTGTGGTTTCTGTTGAAAAATCTCTAGCTAGGCTTGTGGGTTTTCCCTTGTAAGTTAAGTACTTCTTTTTGTCTTCCTGCTTTTAAGATTTTTTCTTTATAACTTGCAAGTTTAATTAAAATATTTCTTGGTGTTGCCCTGCTTTAGTTGATTTTGATGGGAGTTCTCCGCACCTTCTGGATCTGGATATCAGTTCCTTTCTCAGATTAGGGAAGTTTTCAGCTATTATTTCTTCAAATAAATTTTCTACCCACTTTTCTTCTGGGATGCATATGATATGAATGTTACTATGTTTGATGGAGTCACTGAGTTCCCAAAGTCTATTCTCATGTTGCTTTTCATTACTTTGTCTTCTATGTCATTAATTTGTTCCTCTGCTTCTTCCAGCCCACTGTTCATTGCATCAAGAGTAATTCTAATCTTGTTTTTTTAATTATTTTTTTGATGTTTATTTTTGACAGAGAGAGAAACTGAATGTGTATGTGGGGTGGGAGGGGTCAGAGAGAGAGGAGACACAGAATCCGAAGCAGGCTTCAGGCTCTGAGCTGTCAGCCCAGAGCCCAACGTGGGGCTTGAACCCATGAACTGCAAGATCATGACCTGAGCCGAAGTCATACACTTAACCGACTGAGCACCCAGGTGCCCCTATGAATCTAATCTTGTTTATTGCACTCTTCATCTCTGATTGATTCTTTTTTAACTCCTATCTCTATGGTAAGGGTCTCACTGAGGTCTTCTATTCTTTTTCCCAGCCTAGTGGGTATTCTTATGATCATTGTTTTGTATTCTCCATCAGGCATGTTAGTTCTATCTGTTTCACTTAGGTGTGTAGCATGGCCTTATCTTTTTCTTTCATTGGGGATAAATTCCTATATCTTTGTATTTTGTCTGAGTTGCTGCCTTCTCTGTATTTGAAAAGCCAGTATGTCTCTTGCTCCTGAAAGTAATGTCCTTATGAAAAAGAGGTCATGTAGTATCCAGGGCCTGGCACTTCAGGGATTATCTCTGATGTGTGCACTCTGCTTTTATGTTCTGGCTGCTCTATCCTTCAGGCCAATTATCTAAAGAAGCTCTCTTTGCCTACTGTGGGAAATGTTTGGTCCCTGGCCTGAATGTGGTGACTTTTAAGTAGGTGTCCTCTGGTCTGCTTGTGAAATGAGACTTGTCACCTCCTCTACAGCTACTGGGACCATGTAGAACTCACTGGTTGGGAGACATGGTGTGGGCAGTGGTTTTTGCTTATCTTCTGGGGTAGGTCCCGCTGTGCTGGGACTGAAGCAATAGTGACTGAGAAGGGTAGTTGCACCGAGTGAAAGGGGGTGGAGCTTGGTGTATGCAAGATAGGAAGCCAGTGTTGGTGCTGCCCTATTCCCACAGGTTGCTCTTTATTTATGCTGAGGGGTGGGGGTGAGAAATGGTGCTCACCAACTTCTTTATTCCCTGAGAGGTGTCTTCATGAATGCTTCCTCTCGGGGACACACTCTGAGAAGAGTGAATAATATCCCCCTGTATGCTCCAGGTGCTCTTCAGATAAATGTTTCCATGCTTTCTGCCCCTGAGTTGTTTGACTTCCTTCTTTCCAGGAGCAGTGCATTGCCCTCTAGGCTCTATCCCAGCCAAGACCATTGACCTTTAATGCTTCAGGCTTTAAGCCCTGCTGATTTCAAGAACTCATAAAATTCAGCCCCTCTCATTTTCCAAGCCAATGGCTTTGGAGAAATACTCTTTTTTGTGCATTCCCATGTGTGTGCCTCTCTTTCTCACCCTTCTCTGCAACCATGGCTCCCTCCGGTCTGTACCACCTGTGATCTCTTTCTCCTCTAAACCACATTTGTGCATTTCCTACCTTTTTCAGTGTGGCCTTTTCTCTCCCTTTAATTGTAGAGTTTGTTTTATCATTATTCAGGTCTATTTCTAGGGTATTTAGGATGATTTGATAGTTATCTAATTGTGTTCACAGGGGCCTAGAGACCTCCTACTCCACCACCATCTTCCTCTACCCTGGTCTCTAGATTCCTTTAACTTCAGACAAATTCTTCCCCCAAATGCTTCTGCCTTGTTAACACCAGTTTCCCTTTACAATTGACACAAAAATTGATTTAAACCTTCATATATGGTTCATGTTTTGTCCACAACAAGAATGTCTTCTTCCTCTTTTTGGACGTTCTTAACTTATCTATGGTTTATCCTCAGGTCAGTCATTATTTCTGTATTATATCCTCTCTTATCACTTCCTTTAACTCCTCACGTTTTCCAGGATTCAAGTCTGACAGTGATTAATGATAGAACCTACTAGTTTTCATTGAATAATAAAGAAGTTTGTATATAATGGTGACTTTTTAATTGTTTTATTTATAAATATATCGACTCTCCATTCTGCCTACTAGGTTGTTATTTGGATCTTTTGCTGCTTTTAGAAAACATTGTAGTAAATATTTTGCTAAATGTGTAAAAGGTTTACCATTTTGGTTGGGATGCTTAAAACAAAAGAATGACTTTGAGAATTATATTTTCAGGAAAGGACCCAGTGTGTCAGATTTCTGTCGGTTATTTGAGGACAAATGGATGTCGTAGGAGAAAACAAAATACACAAACTCAAATTATACCATATAGACATTACATATTTCTGTTTTAAGAATGGATAAGGCAACATACATTCACAAAATTTAAAGTGTCCCCGAGTTAGATATTTGTATATTTCCCTGGTTTAAAATCTTATTCAAAGAATCCTAAATATAAATGAGCCAAACACTCAGCCAATGAGATGCCCACGTGTAATTCATCTATTGTTTTAGATGTGAGTCATGTGCATTGGTACAAGATGGAGTATCGTATGTCGAAGCATATGCCTGCCACTGTAGCCAACTGCAGATAACATATGCTTGGAAGTAGAATATTTGTGAGCCTTATTGCTTATCAAAAATTAATGAGAGCAACTGTGTGTGTTTATACTATTTTGGGTTTATAAACAGATCAGCAGGGTTAATTGTAGAAACTGTTTTTGCAGAACAGTCATGTGTAGCTTTTTCAAGCTGTGATGTTTTCTTTCAACATCTCCACTCTGAAGTGCGCGCGCACACACACACCCCTCCCCACACAAGCTCACACATACCAACACACTTAATATGGGGGTGGGTGAGTATTGGAATCACTATTAATAGATACTGTGGTTCAGATTTTCTTTGCTCCATGGTGTAAGAGCTTAATCACTAAAAGTTCACTTGTGGAAATACATTTCCACTAAAAAATAACTGTGTATAAATTTGAAATAGAAGCTATAAAAATGTACCATACATATATCTGTGTAAATCTCCTCATTTATAAGGTGTATTCACTTACGTGGCCTTGTGCAATTTTAAAGTATCTGGTGCCAGATGTGTTTATCTTAATTTTATGGGTGAAGGAATTGAGGTTCCATTAGGTAAAGTTACTTTCATAGTTGATTCAAAGCCTTGAACACTTACCTGCTGCCTCCACCTCCAGGGTAGTTTCTACTGCCTGTAGCTGTTCAGCATCATTTGAGGATGATATCATATTAGTAACCAGCTGATGTTTCTATTAAATGCTTGACAGAGTGTGAGAACTGGGATGGTTGTATATGTCATCAGCATCAGAATTGCTATTTATAGACTTCAAGAGCATGTTTGGTATAAGGAGGTTTGGTTGCACCATCAGGGCATGTGCTGATGTCTCTGGTCCTTGGAAAACCAATAATGTTGAACCATCAGGGCATGTGCTGATGTCTCTGGTCCTTGGAAAACCAATAATATAAGTAAGCTTATTTTCCAAAGCAATGACATTTCCTCTTTCTAAGCAAAACTATCTGAAACCTGAGTACTCAATCTAACTTCATGGTGTGCTTCACAGCTGATAGATGGTGCGTCTTCTTTCTAAACCTCTACATTTATTCATCATCCAAACATTGACAATTCTATTTCCATAATATCCATTATACCACCCTCTGTTCTCTCTCCCACCTACACCATCTTAAGTCAGGACTCTATCACCTCTCTCCAGGACTCTTGCTAATGTCCTTTGATATTCTTGACTTCAATATGTCCTTTCTCAATTCTACTTTGCACACCGCCATGATAGTTCTTAGTGCAAATCTGAGCATGTCTCCTACAAAAACCATTTGTTATCAAGAGTCTTCTGAGCACAGAAAATTATGGGGTTTTTTTGTAATGGGATCAGGAATAATCAGCATTTTTCTATACTAACTAAGTTTGTTTTGATGTAACATTGTTTCATGTGCATATTGTATGTTTTAGGCCCTGCCTAACTCTTTAAAGCAGGTACCATGTAGGCCGTACTGCATAAAGAAGGCTTATGGCACAATTGGCTATTTCATTCTTAGTCTAGAACAGCACTGTCCAAACCATGAATGTAATTTTAATGTGCTAGTAACTATATAAAACATTTCAAATAAACTGGTTAAATTAAGTAGCGTTTTTATTAAATTTAATATGTGTAACATATTCCTACTGATTCAATAGGTAATCAATTAAAAATTATTAGTGAAATATTTCCTATGTTAATACTATGTATCTGAAATACATTAAGTTGGTTTTTTACTTAGAGCACATCTCAATTCAAACTAAAGAAATTCAAATGCTCAATAACTACATGTGTCTACTGGCTGCCATATTTAACAGCACAAGGGTAATACTTATTTCCCACTGTTCCCTCTTTCCTCACTTTGATGGCCAGACTTTTAGAACATGTCTATCCTTCCTTTCTGGACTTAATCACCATTGAATATTTTCAACTGCAGCAGTCTGACTTTTGCCCCACTTTTACAATGAACTGATTCTTGCTAAAGTCCTTAACAACTTCTTTGTTGCCACATATAATACCAATCCTTTTTTCTTTAGTAGGAATTCTG
This sequence comes from Panthera uncia, assembly GCF_023721935.1. Classification (NCBI taxonomy): domain Eukaryota; kingdom Metazoa; phylum Chordata; class Mammalia; order Carnivora; family Felidae; genus Panthera; species Panthera uncia. The sequence continues at coordinate 134,872,202 of NC_064810.1, forward strand.
AATCAATTAAGTTCCATCCAGGAATACAAGAGCCATGCCAGTTATTTCAAATGGAGGAGATTTAATACAAGGAAACTGTTACAAAGATGGAAGAATTAAAATCTCAAATATGTTTGGGGTATTAATTTTAAAAGAGGAAACAGAATGGCACAAAATAAAGTTGGAAAATTATTCATAGAAGGATGATACGTAGTATTGTAAGCCATGTTTAGGAATTTGAGTATTTGAAGAGCTTAGGGAGCAAGAACAAAAAGCAAGTTAGTACAGGAAGGAACTACAGGAAACTTTAATAACCATCCCTAGGGTAGGGTAAATAAAGCAGGAGATAGTTCTGCCACAGCTCAGGAGCACACTTGGAGCTGACACTGGTAGAAATGAATGTTGCTATTGTTAAAACTACAGCTTGGGAACCTTTGACATTGGGAGAGCCCACAGTCCCCACCAGACGTGACCACTGGTAGAGACATTATCAGAAAGAGTGACAGAAAAATTCAGTAGTTTCTCCCTTTCTTACAGCTTCCAATTTCCAGTAGGCCTCTCTCATTGCCTAAACTGAAATGGAAGTCAACTAATAGAGTCTGGGAAATGTAGTTTGGAGTGGCTCACTCCCCTGTAATTCACAGCTGAGCACACAGAATGAGAATGAGCTGAATACAAATAGGTAAATGAAATCTGACCATTCTAGTAACATTCAGTACAGAAAATATTTTTCTCTATCTATGAACACTTCCACTCAATCTCCTTACTAGACTTTTCTTTCTCATAAATATTAACACTAAATATTATTCAAAGTCTTTTTACTAGGTCCTTTCCCTCTTCTATGCCTACTTCTAGTGGATGATTTCATATATTCTCCCTGGATCCCCATGCCAACAATTATTTTCTTTAAAATGATGATTCTCTAATCAATTCCTCTATTTTCGCTGAACTTTGGATCCAAACCAAACAAACTGCCCACCGGAGAACCTTACTGGGATGTACCATGTGTATATAAAATTCAGAACATTCAGAATGGAAGTCATCCTATCTCCTCTCAATAACTATCTTTATCCTGCATCACAGTTACTGCATCTTAGCCAATGAAGACATTCCATCATAATCCAGGCAGAAACTTATCAAAGCTCTCTTTCATTCCTGCATCTAATCAGCAAGTCATGTCTACTCTGCTAACTAAAGATCACCCAAAGTTGTCCCTTTCCAGAACCCACTGGAAGTTGAAGTTATCATCATCTCTCACTTGCTTACTGCATCAGTTTCCTATTTGGTCTCACTGTGTTCAATATATTTTCCACTTAAACCACATTGCAGTTTAAGAGACTGTCTTAATTTACAGATCTAATTTCATTCTTTTTCTGCCTACAACTTCTACTGGACCTGTAAGATCTTCTCAGCTTATATATCTAGCCACATTCCATGTCATTTCCTTCTCTCTTTCGATGTCACCACTTAGATAAAACTGAATTCCATTTCCTCTTGTCGCTTATTTCTTGACCTTGGGGCTTGGTCTTTCTTTTGGGTGGCACCAATCCCTCCCCACTCCTTTGCTTCACTCCTCACTCTGCTCTTTACATGAACACTCCTACTTATACTGTAGATCTCAGAATTAAGTTTCTTTATCCAAGAAGATGACCCTGGTACCCTTAAATCTCAATCCATCATTGGAGAAAGTTTTTTTTTTAAACGTTTATTTATTTTTGAGACAGAGAGAGACAGAGCATGAATGGGGAGGGTCAGAGAGAGGGAGACACAGAATCCGAAACAGGCTCCAGGCTCTGAGCTGTCAGCACAGAGCCCAACGCAGGGCTTGAACTCACAGACCGCGAGATCATGACCTGAGCCGAAGTCAGCCGCTTAACCGACTGAGCCACCCAGGCGCCCCGGAGAAAGTTTTCTCTATCTTAAGTATTTGCTGTCATCATCCCCCTCTAAAATGCAAGCTCTTGTCAGTTTTCTTCCTTTATTGTACAATATGTGCCTCTTAATAGATATTCAATAAATATTTGTAAATAAATGAATGGCTAAATGGAGACATGGATGACTTCTCCAGCATCCTTTAATATCTTTGCTGTTTATACTCTGATAGATGGCTTCAACACAGATTGCTCTTTATATTTTAGTCCATACTATCTTCTTGAACATAGCACGTGAATTTTAAAAGGGAATTTTCAAACAAATTTTTTTTTTTTTTTTTTTTTTTCAGTATTCCTTTTCTGAGTACTCAATAGAGAGACAGAATAAAGGACCAATAGGGGATTTATAACTTTCTTGATAATTGTGTTTCCCAATGTGTGGTTCTTCATTTCCTTAGTATTACTGATGACCGGGAGATTTCACTCACTTTTGCAGTTCTCAGAGCCCAATATTTAGTTGGTGTTCTGTGACTGTTTGGTAAGTGAAATAAGTGCATACATAATGAGTGAAAATTTGTGTTCTAAGGAAAAATCCTTGGTGTAAATTTTGCTCAAGAGTCACCTTCTTAAGAAAGAATACCAATGTCAACATAAGAAAGCAGGTCATTGGGTTTGGGAGTTGTTGCAATTGCTCCACGAAAGCATGAGAGCATGGGGCTTATGCAATTGCCCTGAAAAACTAATGGTTCTTCACAAATGTTCATGAATTCAGCAAACATTCACTTTTCCTGAATTGGATGCTTAAAACAAACAATTAACAAGGGGGGAAAACCCCTCTGAGAGCTCTATTTTTAATATTTATTCCATTTTTTAAAAACGTGGTTTGGGGCGCCTGGGTGGCGCAGTCGGCTAAGCGTCCGGCTCCAGCCAGGTCGCGATCTCGCGGTCCGTGAGTTCGAGCCCCGCGTCGGGCTCTGGGCTGATGGCTCGGAGCCTGGAGCCTGTTTCCGACTCTGTGTCTCCCTCTCTCTCTGCCCCTCCCCCATTCATGCTGTGTCTCTCTCTGTCTCAAAAATAAATAAAAAACGTTGAAAAAAAAAATTAAAAAAAAAAAAAAACGTGGTTTAAGACTATTCGCAGACACAAATTAGCGTTAAGATGTCTCTCTCCCCATACAAGCATAAAATTGGAAAGGGGCAGTGAAAATTCTCTTTTTCAACCTACCCTCCAACACCACGACTTTAAAAACAGATAAGCAAATTGGTGCCCGGAAAAGCCTGGTGACTTTCCCAAAGTCAGAGTTCTTAAGATGCAACTGGAACTTAAACTTAAGTTTCCCTGGGAAAAAAAAGAGAGAGCAATAACCACCATACACTGAGAACTTGCTATGTGCAGTTGTCCCCCTTATCCATAGAAAATAACATTCCAAGACTCTCAGTGGATACCTAATATTGCAAATCGTAATACACCCTGTATATAATGTTTCTTTTCTATACATGTATAACTATGATAAAGTTGAATTCATAACTTAGACACAGTAAGAGGTTAACAATAATAAAATAGAACAATTATACCATATGCTGTAATAGAAGTTATGTGAAGATCATCTCTGTCTTGCAAAATACCTTCTTACACTATCCTCACCCTTCTTGTGATGATGTGAGATTCTTAAATGCCTACATGATGGAATGAAGTGAGGTGAAGAACATAAGCATTGTGATGTAGCATTAGGCCACTAATGATGTGACAGCAGTCATAAGGAGAATCATTTGCTTCCAGACCACAGCTGACTATAGGTAACTGTAGAAAACAAAACTACAAATAAGGGGGAGCCACTATATTTGGAAATAGCTGAGCATTGTAGCTTTGGGCCTCCTTTCAACATATGCAGTTATCCTTAAAAAGACTGACTGCAACCTAAATTTCTGCCAAAATGTATTGGCATACATGAGATAGATGCTGAGCACTACTTGAAGTTATGAGATTGAAATGAAAAGGGTAAACTAAAAATAGTGCATAAAACAAACTGATAGAACTACCTTGTCTTCTTACCCTTAGAACCCCAAATTACAGTGACACATTTCAAGGTAATTTTATTTAGCCTTTTCTCTAAGTGCCTGCTGAGGAAAAAGTGGGGGGGTTGGGACGGCGTTGATGGGAACCTAAACTCAGGCAGAAGAAAATTTGGGGAGAAAATTGGAAACGAAGTGAAAGAGGTGAGCTAGGATAGTAAATTTGCAGTTGAATGTAACAGTAAATTTACAGGAGACTGCAAAACAGTCTCCAATGGAGTAGTTATATGTATTGCATCTCGACTGATTTCTACCCATTTTTTCCTATTAGGACTAGTGCATGGTATCTGCAGTTGATCCATGCAGTGCTCCACCAGGTGCTAAACTGTCAGTTGGGCAACCACAAATCTTCAGTAAAGTCAGGAACAAATGTGTTTATTAGCAACTCCATTTATTGTCAAGGAATCCACCCACCTTACTCCTTGCCCACCCCTCCATCTGCACATTGCTGGCAAAGGGAAAAATGAAGCTGAAAATTCTCTTTGAGGCTCCTTCCTTCAACCAGTTTTCTGAGTGAAGATGCTCCTCCTGGGAGGGACATCTCAGTTCCACGGAAGGGTTAAATAATGCTGGGCAGGAAGCCAGGCTCCTATGGCGAAGCCACACAGCCCTGAACTCTTCTGGGAAGGTGAATGCATCCCCTAATGAAGTGCAGCTGATGGGCTAATGCAGCAGAGCAGCTCCCTGAGCAATTCTCAGCCTGCAGTCACAGGGAGCTCAAATCCATGTTTTTAATTCACTTGCTCTGATCATGATGGATGGGGAGAAGATGCAAAGCACTCTCCCTTTTTCAGAAAAGCCTTGGAGGTCATCAAGTGTCCCAACCCTTTCAAGAAAATAGTAAACTTGGGTAAATCCAATTGAGGACAGGTTCCTGGGGTTTATCCTTGGCAGAGGAGCTAGTACATTTGTATAAACTACTCAGATCTCAAATACTCCTGTTTCTGATGAAAAGAAATTGTTCGTGGATCAGATAACTTGTATTGGCCAACATTTGAGTGAGTAATTACAGAGGAGAATAGTCAAAATGATATGTGTTGCCCACTTGAAAGAACTAATATCTTCTAGGAAAAAATTTAGGCCAATATATAATATTTGGCTACACTTATTGAATAATTGGACACATTTTTTTGTTCACACATAGCCTTTCAGGGGATATCTGAAGGTTAAAAATGTATAAATTTCCCTTTCCTAATAAAAGAGTAAATTGGCTTGGTCTAGCAGTCACCTGAGTTGTATACTATATAGACTTAAAACTGGAATTCTTCCTTTCTTTTTCTTTCTTTCTTTCTTTCTTTCTCTCTCTCTTTCTTTCTTTCTTTCTTTCTCTCTCTCTTTCTTTCTTTCTTTCTTTCTTTCTTTCTTTCTTTCTTTCTTTCAGAGGTGCATGACTGTCCTCTGAAGCCCCTGGAATCTCAGAAAAAGATGTGATCACACAGGCCCAAAGTCAGAGACCTGTACAAGAGTGATGGTCCTCTTCCCTGCTCCCTAAATGACCCTAACACATGGGTTTTGCAATGATTTTGATCAGTTATGAGGTTTGTGATTTGAAATGATGAATTTGATATTATCCAAATAAATATTTATTAAGCATCAATTATGTTTCTTTGCTATCTATGGTGATATTTAAGACAGGAATCTTGCCCTCAAAATTTTTCTCAACTTACTTGATAATTTAAAATGCACTTGAAAAAGTTATAAAAAGTAGATTATCCTAAGTGGCAAAGATAGGAATTACACAAAGTCAGAAGGTGAAAAAAAAATAAGGGGATGTATTTAGAAAGAGAATAGGGCTGCAGTCCCAAAGAATGAATGAACTATCAGCAGAGGAAGGGATGGATCAATTCAGTGCATGAAATAGAATATTATCAAATATATCAGGCATAGTAGTATAGAGAACAGTGATCTGTGAAGAATATTACTTTGTTAGTAATTTCTTGGAGATAAAGTTGGGTAGGTAATGTGATCCTGTTAACAGGCAGGTAAAAATGGGTTCTTAAGTTGCTGAGTGCCTAAAAACTATAATTTTTGAGAGAATTACTCTAGAATTTCTTTGAAATTGTTTTTAAGGTCATAAGAACACGTTTTTCTCATGGGTGCTCTCAGTACTTTCTTGCGATTAAAGTGTGTAGAAAGTTCTCCAAAGTTGTACTGACTGTGACCCAAATTCTAATCATCTTAGACTTACTCTGGCGTTCTTTCTCTACCTTTTTTCCCCACCCTTACTTTCATTCTAGGGACAGTTTCATGGAGACTATAGCACATGGAGATGAATGTAGCCATGTCCTGCCACTTTATTGAAAATTGACTCTTTCTATTCCAGTCCCAGTTCTCAAAGCCACCTCATGCATAAACAGTATAAGAAATCATATTTTAAATAGGGCCAAATGAAAACCTCAAGAATAACCAGTTATTCTCCAGGATTAAAGCAATTGCTAGAGGACTTCAGGTTGAATGCAATATGTTCCCTAATTCAGTGAACATGAATTGGATGGCTTCTCTGAGCCTTGGAAAATACTGTAAGAGGTAAAGCACAAACCTACTAGCAACTAACCATACCTAGCATCTAGTTTTTCCCTTGAGTGAATTAATGACAGTGGCATAGAATCAAGCATTAGCCTCTTAGAATAGGAATTGAAGTCTGTAGGTGTGATTTATGAATGGTTGTTAAATGTCTTCTGCCATGATGCTATTAGCCAGGAAGGAATTGTATGGTTGGTGGGTACAGTTCTAGAGAGTAGAACCCAGGGTATATGGAACAGTAGAGAAGGGGCACCTAAACAAAATTATTTATCATTACGTGTTTGATCTGAGGCTCAGTCTGCTCCCAGTACTGTACGGGAATAATAGTACATTCTTTCTTACATCTGATTCAAGGCCCAGTTACAGAGTGTAAACACGTATGTCCTGAACATCCCAGAGGACCTTGAGAGTAGAACCTGTAAATGTTATTTTATTATAGATTAGGAGATCCTAAAATTACATGCAGCTATCAGCAAAGTTGGAAAGATAAATTCTGTGTATGGGTCTGGCTACCCTTACCTGGAAGAATAAAAGTCAGGCAAAGGAGACTATGGGAAAAGAGAAAAAAACATTTCCCTTTCTTTCTGGGTTAGCATTGCCACAAAGGGAATATCAAAATAATTTCATCTGGCTGATGAAAACATAGAGTGAAATATCCCACGCAGGGAGCTGCACTGCTCAAAGAGAATTAATTTTATAGTTTTCTGCCATTTTTTTTCTTTTCCTCCTCTCCCCCATGGAAGTACTTCTGTCTTATTTACATACTGGTTGAATAAAATGAGCACATAGTCTGCTGTTTGGAGCTAGTGTTGTGCGGTCATTTTCTTTGGAAGACAGTCTAGGACTAATTACGCATGCATCTTTCTTATCAAGCTTTGACAATCTGGATATTTGGTGGCAGCACAAGAAGAGGTTGGCTGATGGAGGCTTTGAGTACAAGGGATGCTTTTCAAGGCCAAGAGCCTTAAAGAGGCATCTGGTATTATTTGTCCTATTGCTTGCTCCCTGCTTCTCCTACATCAGTGCTATTAAAATATGGCTAATGATCAGATTTATTGGAGGAACATTTTTTCTTAAATGTGTGTTCTCCACCTCCGCTTTAGATTTTGTGAATAAGAGTTTCTCAGGATAGGTTTGTATAATCTTACAGTTTCAAAAATATTTCCCAAGTATTTCTAATTATCATCTAAATTTTGCATCTGTAATCTGAGATGATAAGACTTTAAACTAGTGGGGTAACCTAACAAGGGTAGAGCTAAAACAGAATGCTTCTTTGATGAATATCTGGAAGGTTCTAGAGCAAATGAGACCATTAGTCCTCCATTTATTTTAAGAATGCCAGCAATCCAGCCACATACCCCTTGAAACAGCTATTAGCTGTTGCTTTGGTTATAAAAAATACTCATAAAAACTGCTCAACATGGTTGAATGCTCTTTCCTTTGACAACAAAAAAAGCCAGGGATTGAAAGAACTCCATCCTAGATAACGGAAGGGGACCTCTTCCCCTAGAAACACTGCAATTAGTAGACTGTTACATGCACAGGTAGAGAGGTCATTTGGATAATTTTTTAAGTTTTTTTTTTCCTAGTTTTACATTACCTACTATGGGCTATATTCCCTATGCTGTACTCATGACTTATTCATTCCACAACTGGAAGCCAGTACCTTCCACTCCCCTTCAACCATGTTGCCTATCCTCCCACCCCGTTCCCTCTGGTAATTACCAGTTCATTCTCTGTATTTATGGGTCTTTTTCTGCTTTGCTTTTTCATCCATTTGTTTTATTTTTTAGATTGCATACATAAGTGAAATTATATGGTATTTTTCTGACTTACCTCATTTGACAAAATATCCTTCAGGTCCATCCATGTGGGTTGCAAATGGCAAGACCTCATTTTTGGTGTGTGTGTGGGAGGGTGGGGCGGGTAAGTAATATTCCACTGTATACACACACACACACCAAATCTTCCTTATCCATTCACCATTGGACATTTAAGTTGCTTCCATATACTGGCTATTGTAAATAATGCTATGATAAACATAGGGATGCATATGTCATTTTGAATTAGTGTTTCTGTTTTCTTTGGATAAATATTCAGTAGAGAATTACTGGATCCTATAATATTTCTATCTTCAACTTTTTGAGGCACCTCCATACTGTTTTCCAAATAGTTTCACCAATTTACATTCCCACCAACAGTGCATGAGGGTTCGTTTTTCTCCACTTCCTCTCCAACTTGTTATTTCTTGTCTTTTTTATTCTATCCATTATAGGTATAAGGTGAAATCTCGCTGAAGTTTTTTTTTTAAGTTTACATGCAAATTAGTTAGCATGTAGTGCAACAATGATTTCAGGAGTAGATTCCTTAGTGCTCTTTACCTGTTTAGCCCATCCCCCCTCCCACAACCCCTCCAGTAACCCTCAGTTTGTTCTCTATATTTATGAGTCTCTTCTGTTTTGCCCCCCTCCCTGTTTTTATATTATTTTTGTTTCCCTTCCCTTATGCTCATCTGTTTTTTTCTCTTAAAGTCCTCATGAGTGAAGTCATATGATTTTTATCTTTCTCTGACTAGTTTCACTTAGCATAATACCCTCCAGTTCCATCCAAGTAGATGCAAATGGCAAGATTTCATTCTTTTTAATTGCTGAGTAATACTCCATTGTGTGTGTGTGTGTGTGTGTGTGTGGTGTGTGTGTGTGTGTGTGTGTGTGTGTGTGTGTATCACATCTTCTTCTTCTGTATCCATTCATCCATTCTGCACAGCAAAGGAAACAATCAGCAAAACTGAAAGGCAACCGACAGAATGGGAGAAGATATTTGCAAAGGACGTATCAGATAAAGGGTTAGTATCCAAAATCTATAAAGAACTTATCAAACTCAACACCCAAAAAAACCAAATAATCCAGTGAAGAAATGGGCAAAAGACATGAATAGACACTTCTCCAAAGAAGACATCCAGATGGCCAACACATGAAAAAAATGTTCAACATCACTCATCATCAGGGAAATACAAATCCTTAAAGTTTTGATTTATATTTGCCTGATGATCAGTCACGTTCAGCATCTTTTCCAGTATCTGTTGGGCAACTGTTTGCGGTCTTGGGAAAATGTCTATTTAGGTCCTCTACCCATTTTTTTCAATTGGATTATTTTATTGTTATTGTTTAGGGTTGACTTGTCTGAGTTATTTATAATAATTTTGGATGTCAACCCCTTAAGGGATATATCATTTGAAAATATCTTCTATTTAGTAGGTTGCCTTTTCATTTTGTTGATGTTTCTTTCTGCCATGCAAAACCTTTTAAATTTTTTGTTTTTGTTTTTGTTTCCTTGTCTGAGGAGACATGCCTAGAAAAATTTTGCTAAGCCTGATATCCAAGAGATTACTTTTTATATTTTCACCTAGACATATAATTCTTCATTAGATCTCATGTGTAGGTCCATTTTGAGTTTTGTTTTTTTTTTTTTTTTTTTTGCACGGTATAAGAAAGTGGCCCAGGCTCATTCTTTTGCATACCTGTCCACTTCTCCCAGCACCCTTTAGTGAAGAGAATATCTTTTCTCTACTGTATAGTCTTATCTCCCCTTACCATAAAAGCATGGGTTAGCATGGGTTTATTTCCGGGCTCTCTGTTCTGTTCCATTGATCCATGTGTCTATTTTTGTGCCAGTACCATACTATTTTGATTACTACAGCTTAGTAATTTATCTTGAAATTTGGGATTGTGATACCTTCAGCTTTGTTCTTCTTTCACAAGATTACTTTGGCTATTCAGGATCTTTTGTGATTCCATACAAATGTTAAGATTACTTGTCCTGGTTCTGTGAAACATGCTATTAATATATTGATAGAGACTACATTGAGTCTATACTTGCTTTAGGTAGTATGGACATTGAATATTATTCTTCTAATCTATGAGCATGGTATCTTTTCATTTGTTTGTGTTGTCTTTGAATTTTCATCAATGTTTTATAGTTTTCAGAGTACAGATCTTCCACACCCCTTTTGAAAATTTATACTTAAGTATTTTATTCTTTTTGGTACAATTGAAAATGGGATTGTTTACTTAATTGTCTTTTGGCTACTTATTAGTGTGTAGAAATTCAATAAATTCTTTATATTAATTTGTATCTTGAAACTTTACTGACTTCATTAATTTCTTCTAGTAGTTTTTTGTTTTTTGTTTTTTTTTGGTGGAGTCTTTAGGGTTTTCTATGTATAATATCATGCTGTTTGCAAATACTGACAACTTAATTTCTTCCTTACCAATTTGTATGGCTCTCCTTTCTTTTTCTTGGATGATTGCTGTTACCAGAACTTGCAGTACTATGTTGAGTAAAAGTGGCACGCATAGACATCCTTGCCTTGTTTCTCATCTTAGAGAAAAGTTTTCAGTTTTTCATAATGAATGTGATGTTAGCTGTGAGTTTACATATATGCTCTCAATTATGTGGGGTATGTTCCCTTTAAAACCACTTTGTTGAGAGTTTTTATCATAAATGGATGTTGAATTGTCACATTTTTTTTCTGTATCTATTGAGATGATCATAAGGTTTTTATCCTTCATTTTATCAATGTGGGGTATCACAGTGATTGATGTGTGAGTACTAAACCATCCTTGAATCCCCAAAACAACTTCCTCTTGATTGACTGCGGTGAATTTTTTTTAACATGTTATTTAATGTGGTTCACTAATAATTTTTGTGAGGATTTTTGTATGGATTATTATCAATGATCTTGTCCTGTAGTGTTCTTTTTTTGAAATGCTTTTGTCTGTTTTTGGTAGCAGGGAAATGCTGGCCTCATAAAATGTATGGGGAAGATTTCCTTCCTCTTCTATTTTTGGAATAGTTTGAGGAGGATAGGTATTAACTCTTTTGTTAATTTTTTTTTTAATTTTTAATGTTTTTTATTTTATTTTATTTTTGAGACAGAGACAGGGCATGAATAGGGGAGGGTCAGAGAGAGAGGAAGACACAGAATCTGAAGCAGGCTCCAGGCTCTGAGCTGTCAACACAGAGCCCAACGCAGGGCTCGAACTCATAGACAGTGAGATCATGACCTGAGCCAAAGTCGGAAGCTCAATTGACTGAGCCACCCAGGTGCCCCTCTTTTGTTAAATGTTTGATAGAATTCACCTGTGAATCCATCTGGTCATTAACTTTTGCTTGTCCATCTGGTCCTTTTATTTATGAAATATTTTCATTCATAAATTTTTAACTATGGCATTGTCATTCATAATTTTCTTCTAAGTATGGCGTTTTATTTTCTACTTAAATCCCTTTAACATTTCTTGTAAGGCCAATTTAGTGGTAATACAGTCCTTTAATTTTAGTTTGTCTGAAAAATTCTTTAACTCTTCAATCCTTATTGATATCCTTGCCAGGTAGAATATTATTGGTTGTAGGTTTTTTCCTTTCAGCATTTTGAATATATATAATGCTACTCTCTTCTGGCATGCAGTTTCTGCTGACAAAATGGCTGATCACCTTATGCAGTTTCCCATGTACGCGACTAATTACTTCTCTCACTGCTTTTAAATTCTCTTTATCTTTCCCATTCTAATTATTATGTGTCCTGGTGTGGATATCCTTGGGTTTATCGTCTTTGAAATTGTCTCTGCTTCTTGAACTGGGACGTCTGTTTCCTTCCCCAGATTAAGGAATATTTTAGCTATTACTTCTTCAAATAATTTTTCTGTCCCTTTCTCTCTCTACTTCTCCTGGGACCCGTATCATGTGAATGTTTGCTTGTGTGATGTTTTCCATGAGATCTCTTAACGTATCTTCTTTGTTTAAAATCTTTTTGCAGTTCAGCTTGGTTGCTTTTCATTATCTTGTTTTCTAGATCACTGATCCATTCTTCTGCAGTCTCTACTCTGCTGTTGATTCCCTCAGTGTATTTTTCGTTTGAGTTATCATATTCTTCACTGTGATTGGTTGTTTTTAGTATTTCCATCTCCTGTTTTAAATTCTTGCTAAGCTCATCTTTTTTTCTAGTCTGATGAGCATCTTTATGACCATTACTTTGAAATCTCTATCAGGTACACTGATTATCTCCATTTCTTATAGTTATTTTTCTGTGGTTTTGTCTTGCTGTATTGTTGGGAGCATATTCCTATCTTTCCTCATCTTGCTTGATGTTCTATGTTTTTTTTCCCCATGAATTAGGCAGTACAGCTACTTCTCAAACTTGAAGGAATTATCTCATGTATGGTAATTCCCTGTGTAGGCGGTATGTACTTGGTAACTTTGGGTGACTGGCTGGAGCTATGGCTGGGGTGCACACGGGGTCCTGGGGCACTCTGTCCTCGAGGTACCTTATTGGGATAGCCAGAGCTAAAGTATAGGCTGGGTATGTCCCAAGGTTCTCCATGAGTGAGTATCCTGCCAGAAGAGCTAAAGCTGAGGTGGGTGCAAGCTGAGGTATCGTGGGGCTCTCTGCACAAAGTGCACCCTGGTAGGGCAATCAAAACTGAAGTGTACACAAGCAAGTTGGTCCTAGGACTTTCCACGTAGACGGTATTCTGGTAGGATAGCTGACACTGAAATGGGTGTAAGCCAAGGTGTCCCCAGATGCTCAGTGTACAGGGCACCCTAGTGGCTGGAGCCTAGGTGGGGTATGGGCTTGGGGTCCCAGGGCCCTGTGTGCACAGGTGCTCTGGTGGGGGGCAGCTGGTGACAAAGCAGGGTGTCAACCAGCGTATCCTCAGTGTGTTCAGTGCAGCGAGCATCCTCACAAAGCAGCTGAAGCAGGGTCTGGCTAGGTGATCCTGGGGTGCTCCACCCAGGGGATACTCTATTAAGATAGCTAGAAACTAAGACTAGGTGCCTGTGATGGACCCAGGGTGCTCCACAGGAGGGGACCACCCTGGTGAGGTGCCTGGAGCCATGTCAGGCATGAGACAGGAGGTCCCAGAGTGCTTTGCACCAAGGATTTCCTAGCAATTCATCTGAGTGAAGTGGTGGAGGCCTGGAATGTTCTGGGGGTAATTTGCATCTGTATCACCTTGGGAAGACAGCTGGAGCTGTCTGAGCATCTATGAGGTTGTCTAGGTATGTGCCACACTGGGGCTGCCTTATGGGGATGGCCATAGCTGGTGTGGAGTAGGGGCCCAGGGCTCACTGAGGTAGTAGGCCAGATATGGCACTCAGACCCTGCTCTCATCTGCACTGTCAAGGTGGAAGGGGAACATAGGCAGTGGTGTTTGCCAGGCCCTCCTTCCTGGAGAGAATCCCGTATCTCCCCCAGTGTTTGGTGAGGTTCTAGGGCTAGATCCTTTGCATTCTAGTTGGTATCTTAAACTATGGCTTTTAGTAGGTGTGTCTCAGGGCATTTGGGGCTGGTATAGACTAGGGGCCCAGCTATGGCAAACAGAGCCTGCTCCTATCTGCACGTTCAAGATGGAGGTGGAATACAAAGAATGGTGCTCAGCAGCCCCTGCAGCCCAGTGACAGTTTGAGCAATTCCAAGTCATTTAGCAGAGTTCTAGGGCTGATTGCTTTATATTCTAGTTGCCCTTTTAAACCACAGTTTTGTGTTTTTTTTTTTTCTGTGCCCAAGGCAGACAAATCTGCTCACAGTGTCTTAGTACTACCTTTCCCCTCTGCAGTTTGCAGCATCAGGGAGCGGGGGTTCCCTTTGTTTCCATGTCTTCATCTCTCTTGCCATTCTCTATGTGGCCTATCTTTCATTGTGCAGAAGCTGTTCAGTCAGCCCTCAGTTCTTTTTCAGGAGGAATTGCTGTATAATTGCATATAGACTTGGTGTGCCTGTGGAGATGATGAATTCAGTCTTCCTGTGTTGCCATCTTGGATCAGAAGATCACTCTTTTTTCGATGTTACTGAAAAAATAATTGACATACATCACTGTGTAAGTTTAAGGTGTATACCACAACGGTTTGATTTATGTATGTGGTGCACAGATTACAATAGACTTAAACATCCATCATCTCTTACAGGTACAATATTAACAACTTTCCTGTATGTCATACAGCAGTGTTAATTATAGTTATCATGTTGTACCTTATACCCTTAGTACCTATTTTTCTTGTAACAGATGGTTTGAACATTTTAACCACCTTCCTCCAATTTCCCCTCCTCATTCCCCTGGCCTCTGGTGAACACAACACAAATCTAATACACACACACACACACACACATACATATACCCCACAACTTCTGTGTCCATCCATCCATTAACAAAGATGGTTTCTGTATCTTGGCTATTGTAAATAATGCTGCTATGAATATGGGGGTACAAATATCTTTTCAAGATAGTGTTTTTGTTTCCTTTGGATATATTCCCAGAAATAGTACTGCTGGATCCCATGGTAGTTCTATTTGTTAAGAAATCTCCACACTGTGTTCCATAGTGGCTGCACCAATTTAAAATCCCACCAACAGTACACAAGTGTTACCTCTTGTCCACATCCACACCAGCATTTGTTATCTCTTGTTTTCTGTTTTTGGGTTTTTTGATGATGGCCATTCTAATAGGTGAGAGGTGATATCTCATCATGCTTTTAATTTGCATTTTCCTAATGACTATAGATATTGAGCATCTTCTCATGTACTTCTTGGTCATTCATGTATCTTCTTTGGAAATATGTCTATTCAGATCCTTCACCCACTTTTTAAAGTTGGATTATTTGGGGGTTTTTGTCATTGAGTTGTATCAATTCCTCATATATTTTGGATGTCAGCCTTTTATCAGATAGATGGTTTGTGAACAATGTTTCCCATTTATTAGATTGTCTCTTTTTTGGTTGATGGTTCCTCTTGCTGTGCAGATAATACTTAGTTTGATGTACTCCCACTTGTTAATTTTTATTTTATTGCTTGTGCTTTAGGTATGATTTCTAAAATTCATTACTAAGACACATGTCAAGAAGCTTTTTTCCTACATTTTTTTTTCTAGGAGTTTCATGGTTTCTGGTCTTACATTTAAGTCTTTAATCCATTTCAAGTTAATTTCTGTAAATGGTGTAATGTAGGGGTCAATTTTCATTCTTTTACATGTGAATATCCAAATCTCCCAGCACCATTTGCTGAAAAGACTGTGTTTTATCTACTAAATATTCTTGGGTCACTTGTCAAATAGTTGTCTGTGCTTGTGTTTATTTCTAGGCTCTCAATTCTGTTACATTTGGTCTATTTTCTTTCATGCCAGCGTCGCGCTTTTTTAATTAGTATAGTTTATAGCATTGTTTGAAAGTGTGATGATTAGGAAGTGCGATGCCTCCTGCTTTGTTCTTTCTCAGGATTATTTTGGCTGCTCAGGATCTTTTCTAGTTCCTTATAAATTTTAGGGCTCTATTTCTCTATTTCTGTAAAAAATGTTATTGGAATATCAATAGACATTGCATTCCATTCATAGGTGGCTTTTGCTATTATGGATATTTTAATAATATTAATGTTGCCAATGAATGAGCATGAGATATCTTTGCATTTCAGTCATTTTCAATTTCATTCATCAATGTCTTGTGGTTTCTGGAGTACAGATCTTTAACCTCCTTATTTAAATGTATTCCTAAGTATTTTATTGCTTTTGATGCTATTGTAAGTCAGATTGTTTTATTTCCTTTTCAGAAAACTTGTTAGTGTATAGAGGTGGTACTCATTTTGCAAGTTAGTTTTGCATCCTCCAACATTATTGATTTATTAGTCATAACAGTTTTTTGGTTGAGTTTTAGGATTTTCTATATGTAAAATCATGTCATCTGCAAATACAATTTTTACTTATTCCATTCCAATTCTGATGGTATTATTTCTTTTTACTGCTTGATTGCTCTAGCTATGGACTTGCAGTACACTGTTAAACAGGAGTGGTGAGAGTCGGCACCCTTGTCTTGTTCCTCATCTTACATGAAAAGTTGTCAGCATTTCCATTGAGTATGATGTGAGCTGTATGCTTGTCATATGTGGCCTTTATTGTGTTGAGATATGTTACTTCTATGCCTCATTTGCTGTGTTTTTATCATTAATGGATCTTAAATTTGTCAAATGCTCTAATGCATCTATTGAGGTGATCATATAGTTCTTTTCTTTCATTCTGTTAATGTGATGTATCACGTTGATTTTGAGACCATCGTTGCATTCCAGGGATAAATCCGACTTGATCACAGTGAATGGTTCTTTCAGTGTGCTGATGAATTTGGTTTGCTAATATTTAGTTGAGAATTTTTGCACCTATATTCATCAGAGATATTGGTCTATAGTCTTTTCCAGCACTGTCCTTATCTGGCTTTGATATCAGAATAATTTTCATTTTAAAAACTGAGTTTGGGAATGTTCTCTCCTCTTTGTTTTTTGGATGAATTTGAGAAATACTGGTATAAATTATTTTTTTAATTGGTCAAATTCACCAGTGAATCCACCAGATCTTGGGCTTTTCTTCATTGGGATTTATTATTACTGAATCAATCTCCTTACTTGTAAAACTGATCTACTCAGATTTTCTTTCTTAACTCGGTCTTGGTAGTTGGTACGTTTTTATGAATCTTTCCATTTCTTCTAGGTTGTCCAGTTTTGGTGGATAGTTGTTGATATTAGCATCTTATGATTCTTTGTATTGCTGCAATATCAGTCATAATGCTTCTTTTTCATATATACTTTAGTTAATTTGGTTCTATCTCTTTTTTCCTTGGTCAGTCTAGGTAAAAGTTTGTCAATTTTGTTTTTCTTCTCAAAGAAATAACTCTTAGCTTTTCTATTGGTTTTCTTTTCATTCGTTAATTTCTGCTCTAATCTTTATTTTTTTCCCTTTTGCTAAACTTGGGATCAGGTCTTCTTTTTCTAGTTCCTTAAAGCATAAAGTTATGTTGTTTGTGATCTTCTTTACCTCCTAATATAAGAGTTTATTGGTATGAACTTCCCTCTTAGAACTGCCTTTGCTAAATTCCTAAGTTCAAGGATGTATGGTTCCATCTTTGTTTGTCTCAAAACTTATTTTCCATTTAATTTCTCCTTTGATCCCTTGATTGTTCTAGATAGTGTTGTTTAACTTCCATATATTTCTTAATATTCCAGGCTTTCCTTTTGTTATTTCCAGTTTCATGCCACTGTGGTCAGAGAAGATACTTGGTATGATTTTAATCTACTTGAATTTGCTAAGACTTCTTTTGAGACCTATGATCTATCCTAAAAATATATGTTCCATGTGAACTTGAGAGGAATGTGTAACCTGTGGTTGTTAGAGTGTCTATGTCTGTTAGGTCCATTTGGCCTACAGTATTGTTTAAATCTGCTGTTTCCTTATCGATTCTTCATCTAGATGATCTATCCATTGTTGAGAGTGGGGTATTAAAGTCCCCAGGTATTACTATATTGCTGTGTATTTCTCCTTTTAGTTCTGTTAGCTTTTGCTTTATGTATTTAGATGCTCAGGCACGTATATATTTACAACTTTTTTGATATATTGACAAGTTTAACATAATATAATGACATTCTTTGTCTCTATCATTTTTAAAGTCTATTTTGTCTGATAGAAGTATAGTTACCTCTACTTATTTTTTGGTTACCATGTGCTTGAAGTATCTTTTTCCATCTCTTTTCTATTATAGAATCTTTTACTACATACTTGCCATTACCATTGAGTTTTACACTTCTTTATGTTTTTATGATATTAATTAATTCCCTTTTGATTTTCTTATAAGTCAGTCTAGTGGTAATGAACTCCCTCACCTTATTTGGGAAATCTTTATCCTTCCTTTGTTTCTGAAGGAAATCTTTTCTGGGTATAGCAATTGGTTATGCTCTTTCTTTCTTTCAGTAGTTTAACTATGTCATTCCATTTTTTTCTTGACCTAAAAAGTTCTGTTGAGAAATACACCAATTGTCTAATAGTAGTTTCTTCGTATGCAACCTTTTTTTCTCTTGATGTTTTTATAATTGTTTTTTACTTTTGACAGTTTAATTATAATAGGTCTTGGTGTAGTCCTATTTTATTTTTTAAACGTTTATGTTTGGGAGAATGCACATGTGAGTGAGCAGGGGAGGGGCAGAGAAAGGAGAGAATCCCAAGCAGGCTCCAGGCTGTCAGCACAGAGCCTGACATGGGGCTTGAACTAAAAAACCATGAGATTATGACCTGAGCCAAAATCAAGCCAACAAAAGTGAGATGCTTAACCAAGTGAGTCACCCAGGTGCCCCAGTGTAGCCGTATTTTAAATCAATTTATTGGGTTTATGTGTGTTTCATTAATCTGGATGTTCATTCGTTTCACAGGTTTGGGAAGTTTTTTAGCCATTCTGCATGGTTGAATCTGCTTCTGAAAGTCTTTCTCTTTTAGTGGGGCAAGGGCGTGTGATGTCTTTTATTTCTTTGTTGAACCCATATTGTCCATGCATTGTTTTTCTAATTTTGTTTAATATTTGTGTGTTCTCATAGTTTGCTAAACTTCTTTAGGAGGATTATTTGAATTTTTTGACAATACATACATCTCTATTTCTTGAGAGTTAGTTGTCACAACCTTATTTCCTTTGATGGCATCATACTTACTGGATTTTTGTGATCCTTGATTCATTATGTTGGTATCTGTTCATTTGAATAAGTAGTTTTCTTTTCTAGACTTCATAGGTTAGCTTTGGCAGACATAGTTCTTCACCCCCACCAGGTCAATTTGGGTTTCTGGGTATGTTTGCTACTAATGTCCTTTAGCAGCTGGGGCCTATGATTAGGGTCTGTTTTTGAGCAAGGCAACTCTTTGAACTCTGATTTTGGGGATGAAGGAGTGTGCCACTGGTTAAGAATAGTTGGATAGGACTACTGGCTTCATTTCCTATCCAAGTAAGGCTTTAAGATGGGCTCTGCAGTTGTCCAGTGGCCTTAATTGTTCTGTTGACGCTTACTAGATATTTGGGACTATTATATTCAGTAGCAGATGGGATTATAAATTAGCTTTTCTGTCCTGATAGGAAAGCAGGATGAGACTCAGGGTTTGTACAGATCTTTGGGGACAGAAACTGGGCAATAATGCACTGACTTCCTTAGTCAGGTAAAGAAATAAGTTGTGTTCTACAGATGGGCAAAGCCATCGGCTGTGCTCCTGGTAAGCAGGGCTGTTGGATGAACTATGCAGGTTCCTCTGTGCTCTGATTATATTCCCCTCTCAGGCGGGCTAAAGACTGCATTCAGTAATGAGTGGGGCCATAAATAGTTTTACTGCCTGGGCACAGTGGGTGAAGCAGGTCTTAAGCTGGTAATGCTTTTCATCTTAACTCAAGCTGACATGTGTGGCCCAGGTTCTCTGGACGAACACAACTACTGGCTTTGCCTGCCTGTCTCTTGGCTTCAGTGTTTCTGGCTTATGAACTTTTTAGGTCAGATGGGGCCTGAGAGTCCTAGTGGGTATGTTTCGGCTTTCTTGCATAAGTGTGTTAGGCCGCTATCAGTCTAGGCAACTTTCAGGTTTTTTTCAAGGCTTTTGGTTCAGATTGGCCCAGGAGGGTACCCTCAGCCTTGATGATAAATTAATCCTGCTTCCAGGGTGTAGCAGAACACAGGAGGAGGCCTGGTACTGGTTTTGCTCGGGGGCGGGGGGGGGGGGGGGGGGGACAGTATTACCTCTTCCCTCTCTCAGCTTAAGATTTATTGGTTACATAGCTTCCAGGTATTGTCACAAGTCTCTCTAGCCAGCTGGAGCCAGGAGACACTGTCCCTAGTGGGGGTGGCTATGACTTAGCCCCTTGCCTGGGCATAGGCAAACCAGGCTCTGGGACCAGCAAAACTTCTCATTTGAGCATCTGAATTAGGCAGATCCATACCCCAACAAATTTCCCGGTCAGATAGCACCACCAACTTGGTTCTGTAAATAAGCAAAACCACTGGTTGGTTTTACTAGTAGGATATAGCAAGAAAGAATTTGATCTGCCAAGATCTGTATGCTAGTTATTGCAAGGCCTTCATAATTCTCCGTCACTGTCAGATTCCTAGTGTGTGAGACCTGCAGATTTTCCTGCCATCTCTGTCAGTCAAGGCCAGATTTGGGGCTCCCATGAAGCAACCCAAAATGTTGGGGGATTGGAAGCCCCCCAGGCTGCTTTTCCACTGCAGGAACTGGAGGCTCATAGGAGACCTCTCCATGTAGTGCTGCACTGACCTGGACAGGGGACAATACAGTGTGTAGCTATTATTTCTCCTACCCTTCAAATGAAGGAATTTTTAGTCTCTCTGGTTCAGGAGAGATGCTTCAGCCTCCCCTCCACATTCTAAAATTCTCTCAATGGTGTCTTGTCCATGAATATTTGTTAGTTCTTCTTGTCAGGGGGGAGCAAAATCAGGAATGACTTCTGTCACTATCTTGGTGATATCACTCCTACATCATTTTTCTTATTTAGAAGCTATGTTGCTGATTTATTATAAAGGGATATAACTCAGGAGCGGCCAGATGGAAGAGATACATAGGCAAGGTAGGTGGGAAAGAACATGGAGCTTCCCTGCTCTAAGTGGGCCACTCTCCCCAGATTTCCATGTGTTTACCAACCCAAAACTTCTATTGGATTTATTTCGATAAGGACAGCTTATGAAGACTCTGGAACATACCTTTGTAGGAAAAGGAGCAGCCCTCTAATTTATGTTGAGGTCTAATCTGTGTCTGTGGTGTTTGATTGCAGAAGGATGCTCATCCTTCTACAGGGAAAGTCCTTGTTTTCCACAAAGGGTCTGTAGAGCTGGGATCTAGAGACAGGGTTTGTGGCTTGTGGTTCCACACACATGGAAGGGTACATCAGGATCAGAGCGCAAGAGTTCACTTCCTTAGAGAGCTACTTGCCATTTACCATGATAAGACCTTTCTCAGAGCTGGAGTTGCTTTGTTCAAAAACAGCCACTGCATTCATCCCAGTGTTAAGAGTGTATCTGGAATGACTTCTGCTGACTTATCCATTAACCCTCATCACAGCTCACCACCTCCAACCTTCTAATCCAAGGAGTCAGCAATGTAGACAGCCATAATTATAATTAATGATGGAAAACCAGTGCCTATTCAAGTGTCAGGAGTCACTGTACTAAGAGGGCTGACCCTCACATGTTGAGAAATCAGTGCCTTCTTGGCAGAGACTGAAGTCTTCTGGACTTCCTCTGCTTTAAGCTAAGGCAGCAGCCACCTCTCAGTTTCTGGAAAAAAGCACTAGAGCTCCAGGGATTCTCACATCTTCTGCAGAGATGACTGTTCCTTCACGTTCCTACTTGGTAAGTATAAAGTATTAAAGGGAAAAGAAGCAAGAAAACCAGTTAAAACAGTATGGGCAACAAGATGGATTTGGTTGTTCCTGATAGTAAACAATGAAATCTTGAATAAGTGTGGGGGAAGTCTGAGGTGATAATGTCACTGTAATTTAGAAGGATGATTAATTTTAATGGATAGATAGGCTGAACTGAAGATAGAATACTGGAGACAGTAAAATGACTTTCCAAAAGTGGAAAGAAAAAAAAAGCCATATGACAGCTACCTAGTCAAAAAGAATGAACATTCAATGTCACCTACGCTCAAAATATCCAACATAAAAAATACTTTGCTTTTTGGCAATTAGCCACCAAATAATATAAACTTTGTATAAGATACATAACTTCTTCTTTGATAATGTTTGTTATTTTCACTTTTAATTTTTTTTGTTACCATTCTAATTCAGAAATGAACTGCATTTTGCAAGAACTACCTGATTTTTCTAGTTTGCCTGAACCAGTGATTCTCAAATTGTGTTCTCAATAGCAGGATCATTATCTCCTGAGAACTTATTAGAAATCTAAGAGGCATCATATATCCTATATTTTTTTTATCAGTCATACAAAGTCTATTAGGGTGACCTCTTTAGTGCAGGACCTTCACAAATGGTGATTCACAAACTCAAACTTTCCATCATGTGGTTTCTATCATCTCAAAATTATTGTCATAATATTCAATAAATTTCATAATCTGTTTCCTCCCTTCTTATCCAATTATTACACTTAAACACACATTCATTTTTAGTTTTGATTAACTATGTTTTCCTTTTGCTTTCCCATAAACTCTTCATGAAATATGTCCCCCTCTCACTTCATCGGGCCTTCTTTTTTCACCATCTCCCTATTTACATATTTCATGTTTTCCAAGACTGAAGTGAGCAAGTCTCAGCATGAATGTCAGAGAGACTGGAATTTAGAAATTTAAAATTTAGAAATGACCCTCAGGTGCCCAGAAACCATGTCTTCACTATTGACTGGTCCCTTGGTCATTGACAATTGAACCAGAGATAGATAGGTGCCTAACTGGGCCATTCAGATTTTTGTTGCAAATATATATCTATTACCCATAATACTGAAAACACTGAAAAAATGTCTAGTGGTTATATACTTGGTATCTATTCCATAGAATATTCTTTTAGTAAGATGTCACTATAACCAGGTAGGTTTCTTAACAATATGGTAATATGTATGGGGGGGGGGAGTAAGGAGGTGTCAGTATGCAAGGTTAAATTCTGATTGAGCTACAGCTGGTTCTGGTTCTATATTATCTAGATATTTAGTATTTTGTCTGGAATAATAACAGAATTTTTTTTGGTACTTTAGTTTTATTTCTGTATAAAGAAGGGAGTTTAATCCTAGAGTTCATGGATCATTGGCTCTACTTCTTGAATAGGAATTGTTAAGAAACATATACTTACCAAATTTTATATTTATAAATAAAATTATATTGAGTTTAATATAGTGCCTTTTACAAGAAACACTATATATTTCATTGATTTTAAGCTCATCATTTTCACAAAAAGGAAAGCTGTATTTTGATGTTAGAATCCACTCCTCTTAGAGATGTCGAAAGCTTCCCAGAATATTATTGGCTAGTTCTCCAGTTAGGAGAGAGGGGGGGAAAAAACCAAAAAACAAAACACTTCATCACCTCCTTGTGTTTAATAAGACCAAGTAGTTTCAAAATCAATTCTCTAGTTCCCATCATAGAAATAATTCCTTTAATTAGAGTTTGCCATATCATAGCTTCTGCTTGTTAGTCCTTTATTTCCAACCTAAGTTTCGGACAAGAGACTAATCCTCTAGGTCTGTTAATGAGTTTCCAGAATGATCTAAGATAGAGATAATTCTCTGAGGTTAAAATAACTGAAATAGTGATTGACCTTCATCTTCTTCTCAAATTCAGGTATAATTAATTCCTCAGCTGCCTCCAACCTAGGTTGCACTATGGAGATTCATAGATTTCTGACCTTGGTCGGACTTCATCTCTTTTTTGCATTAATTGACTATGTTGCCCACTTAGGGAACACCATCACCCCAAGTGAGGTTGATTAGTATATGCTTACATTGCAAACTTTCTCAAAAAAAGATTGGAATAAATTCAAGGTTATATGTGTGAAGAAAATTACCTTTGCTATCTATGTAGTTCATCATATAGTTTATTTTTCATTAACTTTTTAACTGCATACTTTCATCGTTTGAAATTCTCTACCAGTTTTTGTTTATCTACAGTTAAAATTTGCAAGTTTTTTTTGTTTCTTTTTCCAGTAGTTTGATTATGACCTAGTATACTAAAAAGTAGGTATCAATTACAGAAGTGGTTTTTATAAAAATGAAAGTTATTTTTCCAAATATAGTATGATATGGGAAACAAAGGTAAATGAAAAATTAGATTTCCTTACAACTTACAGCCCAATGACAAGTCTTTGAGACAGGCAGAGTGACATTCCTCTAGGAGCTCAGCTGCCTGGATGATTACACTTTGCTAGGGGCAAAAGGCAATCTTAGCTTAAGGTTATCCTGACCCCCAGGATCCTGTAAGTCTACTTCAACATATAAAAATTCCTTTGGAAACTTCCTTTATATCTACCTTCCCAAGATATATGTTGGCAATCATACTCTAAGCTTATAGCCTCTTGATATACATCTGAAGGGTCTCATGACTGAGTTTTTACTAAACGATAATAAATGACCTTTTCCTAACAGCAGCTAGCACCTCAAGGTCCTGGAAACCTTGTTTCCAAAATACCTTAGAGACTTGCACTATCTCTAGCCCCCTCCCAACCTGAAGGTACATAATTATAAGGTATATTAGTCACCCAACACAACCCCAGTGCAGCTCTTTCTACCCACCGATCCTGTCTCCATGTTTTAATAAGACCACCTTTTTGCACTGAAGATGTGTGGTTCTCAGAATTCTTTCTTGGCCATCAGCTCCAAACCCCAACATTTTCTATATCCTAGAACTCTTAATCAAAAAATAAGCTGAAATTAAAGAAGAATTATTAAAAATGTGCTTAAAGAAAACTTGTTGGAATTAAAATTTTTAAAAAATAATTATTGAACAGAAAATTCAGAAAATAGTGACCAAAACAAAAGATATCCAAGCTCATTTGAATGTTTTGCTGCTGCTAAGATTGCCAGTTTAAAATGATTTTTCAAGTCTTTTGTCATACGTATATATTTTATACAAATGGTGATAAGACCATATGTAAAAGTTTGGCTGTTTATTTTGGGTTTAAAAATGTTATATTCATTAATTATATTTAATGTTAATTTCTATATTATGTCCCAGTAGATGATGGTACCATAATTGTTACCCCATAATTTATAATAGTGAAAATTTGAAAATAATATAAATGTTAAAACTTAAGATTTTGTGTACTGATATTTTTCTCTATTTTGAATGACCTTCTTAGAAGAGAGTCTAGAAGTTTTACTGAAGGATTGGAAGATACAAACATTTTTGTAACACTTGTAATGCATTGTCAAATTGCTTAAGGAAAAAGAGCTATCAGCCATTATGTTAAAGAACATGTCATTCCAATTGCTAATGCTACCATAATTCCTATTTCATCACACATAAGCTAATGTTATCAACACTATTTTAATTTTTATTTAACAGATAAAACATATCCTATAGATATATAGATATATAGATATATAGATATATATATATGTTCATATATATAGATTATATTAGATACAGATATAGATATTAGATGAGAGGGAGAGATTGATTTTAAAGATGTGGCTTATGCAATTGTGGGTGATGGCAGATCCAAAATTAGGATCTGGGCATCCAGAAGGCTGAACATTTTGGTAAGAGTTGATATTGAAGGGGAGCAAATCTAACACCCAAAAGTGCCTCTTTGGCATAAGGACTTTTCAAGCTGGATATTTTTAAGAAACTGCTGATACAGGAAAAGCTCTGAAAACCAAATAGAAGTTACCTTTTTGTAAGAGGCATTTACGAGGGAAATATTCATTTGTAAAGGTGTTTCCCTGTCTCTACCAGGAAAAGGGGTGTTAAAAATTTCTGGAAACTCTTACCAGTGGAGACGACAGGGACTTAAATCTGCATAACAATCATATCCTCATTTCCTGTGCTTTTCCATAACTAGACTCCACACACACATCTTTTGTCTTAACTAAAGATGGTATTTAAGGAAGTAACTTAGGTCAAGTCAGGGAGTTACTCAGTTTTCCTGGGAATTTAATATTTCCCATGTATAGGAGAAGAATACATATTATTATATTTATTTTCCCAGTATTTATATGTCTTTTACTACAGGAGGTCTCAACCAAGAACCTGTCAGGGTAAAGAGATAATTGGTTTTCCTCACCTACAGTTTAGTGACCCATGATGGAGCCTACTGAGACACTGTACTCACTTCAGAGCCTGCAGACAGGAACCTGGAAAACTGGCAGAAGCTGGCAAAGGGTAAGAATTACTACCGAACTCCGTTCTCCCGGATCTCACACTGTAGTGCCCAGTCAAGAGCAGAAGGTAAAAATTTAAACTTGTCCCTTCCCTTACAAGTGGGAGAACCAATTTGTGTGAACACTTGCCTTGGGTATAGTGACATTGGTAAAGATTTATTATGGGCACACTTTCCCCCAGTACTACTGAGAAATAATTGACCTACATTACTGTGTGTATAAGATGCACAGCAAAATTGTTTCATGTACAAATATTGTGAAATGATTACCACAAAAGCTTTAGTTAATATCCAACATCTCATATAGATAAAATAGAAGAAAGAATTCTCCCTGTGATGAGAACTCTTAGAATATACTCAACTTTTCTGTATATTAGATAGCAGTAATAGCTGTACTCATGCTGTACATTACAGGACTAGTAGTTATTTATCTTAAAACTGGAAGTTTATAACTTTTGACCACCCACTTCCAATTCTCCTTCTCCCCACTCCCTACTTCCGGTAACCAAAACTATGATCTCTTTTTCCATATGGGGTTTTGTTCTGTTTTGTTTTAAAATTACACATAAAGTGAAGTCATACCTTTCTCTGACTTACTTTGCTTAGCCTGCCTTCAGGGTCCGTCCATGCTATCACAAATATTATCATTTTCTTATTTTTATGGCTGGATAACATTTCATTGTATATGTATACAACAACTCCTTTAGCCATTCATGCATCAATAAACACTTAGGTTGTTTCCAGGTGTTGGCGATTGTAAATAATGCTGGTATGAACATGGTGCAGATTGCTGTTTTAGTTAGCATTTTCATATCCTTTGGATATATTCCCAGGAATGGAATTGCTAGTTCATGTGGTGAATTCTATTTTTAATTTCTTGAGGAATCTACATACCATTTTCCATAGTGGTTGTGCCAATTTACAATCCTGTCAAGAGCATACAAGGCCTCCCTTTTCTCCACATCCATGCCAGCATTTGTGATCTCTTGTCTTTTTGATAACAGCCATTCCAACATGTATGAAGTGATAAAATATTGTGGTTTTAATTTGCATTTCTCTAATAACTAGTGATACTGAACATCTTCTCATGTGCTTGTTGGCCATTCATATACTGTCTTTGAAAAAAATGTTTGTGTCCTTTGCCCATTGTTTCACTTGGATTATTTGTTTTATTGCTATTGATTTATGTAAGCTCCTTATAATCTTGGATATCACAGACATACTTGTTTTTTTGTTTTGTTTTGTTTTGTGCTTTTCTGTATTGCACTTGGCAGATACTGCAGTTTTTTTCAAATGTAGTTTGTGGAAACTCAGTGTTTAAGCAAGTCTGTTGGCTTCATTTTCCCAACAGCATTTGCTCACTTGCTTATGTCATTTTTTGGTCATCTCACAATATTTCAAACTTTTTTATTAGTACATTTGTTATGGTGATCTGTGATCAGTGATTTTTTTTAAACATTTATTTATTATTGAGAGACAGAGAGACCCAGAGCGTGAGTAGGGGAGGGGCAGAGAGAGGAGGAGACACAGAATCTGAAACAGGCTCCAGGCTCTGAACTGTCAGCAAAGAGCCTCACACAGGGTTCTAACTCACAAACTGAAAGATCATGACCAGAGCCAAAGTCGGTCCCCCAACCAACTGAGCCACCCAGGCACCCCATGTGATCAGTGATCTTTGTTACTCTTGTAAATGTTTTGGGCACTACAAACCATACTCACCTGGGACTGTAAACTTAATTGATAAATGTTTATGTGTTCTGACTGCTCCCCTCAGCAGCCACGCTCTCCCTCGGGCTCCCTCGCACTCCAGGCCTCCCTATTCCCTGAGATACGGCAATATTGAAGTTGGGCCAAATATTAATCCTACAATCGCCTCTACATGTTCAAATGAAAGGAAGACTCACCCATCTCTCTTTAAATCAAATGCTAGAAATGATTAAGTTTGATGAGGAAGGTATGTCAAAAGTCAAGACAGGCTGAAATCGAGGCCTCTTGTCTCAAACAGCCAAGTTGTGAATGCAAAGGAAAGTTTTTGAAGGAAATTAAAAGTGCTACTCCAGTTAACACATGAATGATGAGAAAGTAAAACAGCCTTATTACTGATGTGGAGAAAGTCTGAAGGTCTGAACAGAAGATCAAACCAACCACAAAGAGCAAGAAGAAGCAGCAAGTGCTGATGTAGAAGCTGCAGCAAGTGATCAGAAGATCTAGCTAAGATCATGAAGGAAGATGGCTACTCTAAAGACATTTTAAATGTAAATTAAATAGCCTGCTATTAGAAGAAGACAGCAGCTAGGATCTTCATAGCTAGAGAGGAGAAGTTAATGCCTGGCTTCAAAGCCTCAAAGGACAGGCCGACTCTCTTGGTGAAGACTAATGAATCTAATGACTTAAAGTTGAGGCCAATGCTCATTGGCCATTTCAAAAATCCTAGGGGCTTTAAGAATGATGCCATATCTACTCTGCCTGTGCTCTATAAATGGAACAACAAAGCTTGGATTACAGGACATCTGTTTATAACATGGTTTACTAAATATTGTAAGCCAACTGTTGAGACCTGCTCAGAATGAAAGCTTTATTTCAAAATATTAATGCTTATTACCAATTCATCTGGTTATCCAAAAACTGTGATAGAAATGTACAAGATTAATGTTATTTGCATACCTGCTAACACAATATACATTCTGCAGCACATGAACAGAGAAGTCATTTTGACTTAACATCTTACTTTTGCAAGGCTATTGCTACCATAGATATTGTTTTGATGGATCAGTAAATTGAAAACCTTATGGAAAGGATTCACCATTAGAGAGGTCATTAAGAGGATTTTTGATTTAAGAGAACAAAATATCAACACTAACAGAAGTTTGGAAAAAAGTTGATCTCAACCCTCATGGATGACTTTGAGGGGTTCAAGACTTCAGTGGAGGAAGTAACGGCAGATGTGGTGGAAACAGCAAGAGAACTAGAATTAGAAGTGGAGCCTGAAGATAGGACTGAATTGCTTTAATTTCATGATAGAAAGTGAATGGATGAGGAGTGGTTTTTATGGATGAGCACAGAAAGTGATTTCCTTAATTCCAGTATAGTTAACATTATTACGTTAGGTTATATTAGGTTTAGGTGTACAATATAGTGATTCAACAATTCTGTACTCAGGGTTTATTGTGTAAGTGTACTCCTAATCCCTTTTAACTATTTTATCCAACCACCTCCCCACCCCGCCCACCTCCCTTCTGGTAACTGTCAGTTTGTTCTTTATAGTTAAGAATCTGTTTTCTTGGTTTGTCTCTTTTTTTGTTATTTGCTAGTTGTTTCTTAAAGTCCACATATGAATGAAATCATATGGTATTTGTCTTTCTATTACTGACTTTATTTTGCTTAGGTTGATACTATCGAGATCCGTCGATGCCATTGCAAATGGCAAGATTTTTCATTCTTTATGGCTGAATAATATTTCATTATATATACATACCACTTCTTCTTTACCCATTAATCTATTGATGGATACTTGGGCTGCTTCCATAATTTGGCTATTGTAAATAATGCTGCAATAAACAAAGGTGTGCATCTATCTTTTTGAATTAATGTTTTCATATTCCAGTAATGGAATTATTGGATAATATGGTACTTCTATTTTTAGTTTTTTGAGGAACCTCCATACTTCACAGTGGCTGCACCAGTTTGATTTCTGCCAACTGTGCATGAGGGTTCCTGTTGTTCCACATTGTCATCAATAATTGTTGTTTCTTGTGTTTTTGATTATAGCCACTCTCACAGGTGTAAGGTGATATCTTATTGTGGTTTTGGTCTGCACTTCCCTGATGATGAGTGATGTTGAACATCTTTTCATGTGTCTGTTGGTGAACTATTGGTCTTTGGAGAAATGTGTATTCTAGTCTTCACATTTCTAATTGGATTATTGGTTTTTCTTGATGTTGAGTTGTGTATGGTCTTTATATACTTTGGATACTAACCTTTTATCAGTTAAGTCATTTGCAAAGATCTTCTCCCATTCAGTAGGTTGTCTTTCAGTTTTGTTGGTTGTTTACCTTGTGCAGAATCTTTTTACTTTGATGTAGTCCCAATAGTCTATTTTGCTTTTGTTTCCCTTAAATACTGCTATGGCTAATGTCAGAGAAATTAATGCCTGTGCTCTTGTCTAGAATTTTTATAGTATCAGGTCTCACATTTAGATCCTTCATCCATGGATATTTTAAATTTATTGTTTTTGAATGGTGTAAGAAAGTGGTCCAGTTTTGTTTTTTCCATGTATCTGTCCAGTTTTATCAACACCATTTGACTGTCTTTTTCTCACTGCATATTATTGCCTCCTTTGTCAAAGATTGACCATATAATCATGGGTTTATTTCTGGGTTTTCTTTTCTGTTCTATTGATCTATGTGTCTATTTTCGTACCAGTATTATATTATTTGGATACTACAGCAATGTAACATATCTTAAAATCTGGGATTGTGATACTTCCAGTTTTGTTGTTCCTTTTCAAGGTGGGTTTGGCTATGTGTGTTGTTTGTGGTTCCATACTAATTTTAGGATTATTTGTTCTAGTTCTCTGAACGATGCTGTTGGTGTTATGATAGGGATTGCATTAAATTTGTAGATTGCTTTAGGTAGTGTGGACATTTTAATAATATTCTTCCAATCCATGAGCAAGGAATATCTTTCCATTTGTTGGTGTCATCTTCAATTTCTTTCATCTATGTGTTACAGTTTTCAGAATATAGGTCTTTCACCTCCTTAGGATCCTAGGTATTTTATTATTTTCGGTGCAATTGTAAATAGAATTGTTTTCTTAATTTCTTTCTTCTGCTTCATTAGTGTACAGGAATTCAATGGAATTCTGTATATTGATTTAGTATCCTGTGACATCATTGAATTTATCACTTCTAATATTTTTTTGGTGGAGTCATCTACAAATAGTGACAGTTTTACTTCTTCCTTACCAATAGGGATGCCTTTTATTTCTTTTTGCTGTGTGATTTCTATGGCTAACATTTCTGGTGCTATGTTGAATAAAACTGGAGAGAGTGGGCATCCTTGTCTTATTCCTGATCTTAGAAGAAGAGCACTCATTTTTCACCACTGAGTATAATATTAGCTGTGGGTCTGTGATATATAGCCTTATTATGTTGAGGTATGTTCCCTTTAATCCTACTTATGTTGAGGATTCTTATGAGTGGATATTGTACTTCATCAAATGCTTTTTTCTACATCTATTGAAAAGATCATTTGGTTTTTTTATCCTTTCTCTTGTTGATGTAATGCATCACATGGATTGATTTGTGAATACTGAACCACCTTTGCATCATAGGAATAAATTCCACTTGATCATGGTGAATGATCTTTTAAATGTATTGTTGGATTTGCTGTGCTAATGCTTTGTTGAGGATTTTTGTATCTGTAATTGCTGTGGGATGAAAGCAGAGTAGGGGCTCCCACGAAGTTAAGACTGCTTGTCTCCCCTGGGCTCTCTTTTCCCACTAGAGGAATCAGAAGCTCATGGGAGATCTCTGTGCATGGTACTGTGATGGCCTCGGGGAGGGGAAATGTGGTCAGTGTGTACCTTCTCCTCTTACCTTTCAAATGCAGTCTGGCTTGGGCTTTGTGACACAGAGGTATACTTGGACTCACACTCCTGTCCCAGCATTCTCTTAGTAGTGTATTGTTTATCAGCAGTTGCTGAATTATTACTGACTTTATTTTCCCTCACAAAAAGAACAAAGATGCCATCTTAGTGGAATCAGTCACAAACATTTATTTTAAGAATATATTCAATTTAAATTTTCATTCTGGGGCACCTGGGTGGCTCAGTCAGTTGGGCATCTGACTCCAGTTCAGGTCATAATCTATGGTTCATGGGTTCCAGCCCCACGTTGGGCTCTGGGCTGATAACTCAGAGCCTGGAGTCTGCTTCAGATCTCTATCTCCTCTCTCTCTCTCTCAAAAATAAATAAATAAACTTTTTTAAAAAAGTAAAAAAAAGTTTCATTCAAAAACAGTGAAGTTTCCCTGGTTATGGCGTCTAAAGGTAGACTAATGGTAAATGTCTCACATCTGCAACTCAACCATGCTGAATTATATGGTGAGCTCACCTGAAGGCTTCAGACATGGGTACTTTATTATGGTAATTTCAATTTCTGAGTAGATTTCTCTGTCACCATCCTTGGGCCACTCTACCTAAGGAGCCTCACATGTGTCACAGTTCCACGAGCAGTGGCAGCAAATCCAAGCTTCTGCCTACCTGCCTCCTTATCATTCTTTCCCTGCTCAGTGAATATTCTTATTTTCTACTGATTCTTTTTCCTCTAGGAGACGGCCATTGAGTTCTTTGGTCTTCTGTGTTGTCATAAGGAGGAAACAATAAGCCAGATGGGTTTTCTTCTCATCTTACACTATGTCTCAAGCACTTGGCTTTGTGACCAGTGAGAATATTCCCTCTGGGTCTCTGCCAGTCAGGATATGCTAGTGTTGGCATGCATCTGGCAGACAGATGAATAGGTTGTGAATCCAAGAAGCAGCATCCTCTGTCCAAGTATGCCAACTTGGAGGGGAGCATATCATAAGGGGTCAACTTCCATAAGGGGCTTTCGTTGTCTCAACATTTGTGTCCTGTTAGTGCTAGAAAAGTCCCAATCCAACAATGCCTGCCCAGTGTCACAGATGAGCAGGTCTGTGAGCGCAGTCAACTCACATTCCTACGGGAAAAACAGAGATACCATTTTCTCTATACCATTCTTGCTGCCTGGGACATTGAAGGTCTTAGCTTTCTTAGGCTGATACAGGAAGTGAATATCCTGAATCTTGTGAAGGGTGCATCTGTTGTATCTTTTGGGATGCTTCTTGCAGTCCTAAATCAAGGATTACTGGTTTAAATTGCCATTGGGATTATATAAGTTCCTCTTGTCAGTGGCCAAATGATGAATCTTCTGAGATGGAAACATTTCGGTATTTGAAAAAAAAAATTCCAGCTCAAGTTTTCAAAAACTGTGTTATTGATACCTATGGCAAGAGAAACTGAAAAGAGAACACAAAGGAGTATGGCAGCTAGCCTGAGAGACTCCCTTGACAGGATGAAATTAAAAAGTCCTATTTGTCTCCACTGGAAGAAGATCCTACCAAATTTAGACAAGAGTGAGAAAGTTTAGCGGTCCTTCAAATCTCATTCTCAGGAACCTTGATTGGCTGCTAAGGAATGTTCTTCCCACCCATGATTGTACTGTAGTTAACAGATAAGCCAAATGGCTTCCTGAGGAGCCAAACTCCCTCACAGAGGAAACAGGTGACCAGCATTTCTTGTGGGCTATTCTAGCATTGATGAAGACAATGTTCAGAGGCTGAGCAAAATATTAGTAGAGGCTTATCCCTTTAAGGCAAATTGGTCCACCATTGAACTGTGCGCTCAGTAAGAGAACATTAAAACGGCTTTGTTGAATACTCTATGCAAACTTTGCAAAGGCATACTGCATTAGATCTTGATGCTCCAGAAAGTAGAACTTTTTAAATTTCTATTTTAGTCACAAGTTTTCTCCTTGATATAAAGAAGCAAATTGAAGATAACGTAGCTGGATGGGCGGTTAGTCCTTTGACATTATTCAGGCTGCAAAGCAATTATTTCAGAAATTAGAAGTAATTGTCTTGTCTTACCAATCATTACAAAATTAGTAATGTGGCTCTAGAAGCAATTCAAAGCCCACCTATTCTTTTACCAATCCTAAACCCTCCTCTATTTTTCTCAAAGCTTGTAGGTATTATAAAGGATCAGGATACTGGAAACAGAACTGTCATACACTTTAAAAAAGAAGGAAAATTTAAATAGAAATTACTCTAGATCTTGGATTAATAAGCAAATATATTGTCCCTCCCCCCAACTCCATCCAAAAAAAAAAAAATACAGGAGAAAGCCTGGATATTTTCTCTGTGTCTTTTGGTGTGGATTCTCTCCCCCATCTTCTTCAGGACTTAGGAGCTAGCTCTTTTAAATGCAAACTTCAGGGGAATAGTTCTCATCAGGAAGAAAAAAAATGCTATGTGGGATTGAGCTAATGAAAACTCTTATCTGTCTTCTTGACAAATCTTTGAAGAAAAGCTTTTAGTCATCTGAGTGGGTAAACTGCTAGAAACACAATTTGGATTCAACTGTTATTTATAAACCACTGAGTTTTATGGCATAGTACCTGATTCATGGTTGAAATTTTAGAATGTCAGCTATAATGTCTCTGTGTCTGTATGTATATTTGAATCTACATACGTATGTTATGGATATGTGCTATTTTTTTCTGGCTGGTAGTGTGAAAATTAATTTGTAAAAGAGCTGTATTTGGTTGGCTTAAAAATAAGTACTTATCAAACTAAGTATTTCTAAACCCCAAAATGTAGACAATAACCCAAGTGTTTTACAAGTTAACATGATCTGAGATAATCTTTGGTGAATAAAATTTGTTGCTTTAATTAAAATAGGCACCTCTTCATAGTTGCTAGCATTAAATATAATGCAGACATAGAACTTTTATTTTATCTGGGTTTACTAGTTCAATAAGTTCTTATTATCTGTTAGAAAATGTGGCAGCAAGAAAAATAGATTGGGATAATGGTTGACTTTGTCTCATGTCTCCTGGTTTTTGTGAGTAGTCTAAATGTAATTGTTGGAAGCAAGTGATTTAGATAAAGTGGGATAGGAGTTTTTGTGTAAACTTTTCAACAATCATTATGTTTTACACTATGTGTCCTTAAAAAAAGTTTTCCAGGGTAACCTGGGTGGCTCAGTCAGTTAAGCATCCGACTCTCAATTTCGACTCAGGTCATGATCTCACAGTTGGTGAGATTGAGCCTCGAGTTGTCTGTGCTGTCAGGGTGGAGTCTCTCTCTCTCTGTCCTAACTCTGTTCACACACACACACTCTCTCTCTCAAAATAAATAAATAAACATTAAAAATATAGTTTTCCAACTCTCTTTGATAAGTTGAAACTTTAGCGTTCTGCTAAGTTAAATGATGGAAATATATTGTATATCTAGGTTACAGTTGACTTATGAACAATATGGGGGTTAAGGTCAATGACACTGTGGTCATTTTTGCCACACAGGCAAAAATCTATGTATAACTTTTGACTCCCCAAAGGCTTATTTACTACTAACAGCCTATCATCCCCATGACTTAGGCATTTCATAACTGTTAGCCTGTACCTCCCACTCCCATACATCCATTTTGCTTGTCCTGTCTGTCAACCACTAGTTTGTTCCCTGTATTTATGGGACATTTTCTGCCTGGTTTGTTTTGCTTGTTAGCCCCCACATAGAAGTATATATTTGTCTTTCCTCAGCGGATTATTTCACGTAGCATAATACCCTCTAGGTCCATCCACATTGCCACAAATGGCAAGATTTCGTTTTTTATGGCTGAGTAATATTCCACTTAAATAGATATAAATAAAAAATAGATTAAAAATGAATGAATAAATATCAATCACTTCTTCTGTACCAATTCATCTATTAATAGATACTGAGGTTGTTTCTGTAACTTGGCTATTATAAATAATGTTGCAATCAACATACAAGGGAATATTTGTATTTGAATTTGTATTTTCATTTTCTTTGGTAAATACCCAATAGTGGAATTACTGGGTTAGAGAGTATTGCTATTTTTTTTTTTAATTTTTGAGGAACTTCTACACTGTTGTCCACAGTGGCTGTATTAATTTACATTTCCACCAACAGTATACAAGGGCTCATTTTTCTCCATATCCTTGCCACCATTTGTTATTTCTTGTCATTTTTATACTATCCATTTTCAAGAATATAAGGTGATATCTCATTGTAGCTTTGACTTGTGTGTCTCTTGTGATTGGTGATTTTGAGCATCTTTTCATATATAATGGCCATCTTTATTTTTTCTTTGGAAAAATATTCATGTCTGCTGGCCATTTTTAATCAGATTATTTGCTTTTTTGGTATTGCATTGTATAAACTGTCTATATGTTTTGGATACTAACCCCTTATTGGATATATCATTTGCAAATATTTTCACCCATTTACTAGATTTACTTTTTGTTTTGTTGATGGTTTTCTTCACTATGCACAAGCTTTTTATTTTGGTGTAGTCCCAATAGTTAAGTTTACTTTTTCTTTAGCTTCCTTTGACTCAGGAGACCTATTGTTGCTATGGCTGATGTCAGAGAAATTACTCTGTGTGCTCTCTTCTAGGGTTTTATGGTTTCGGGTCTCACATATGGGTCATTAATCCATTTTAAATTTATTTTTGTGCATGGTGTAAGAACATGGTTCAGTTTCAACCTTTTGCATGTAGCCGTTCAATTTTCCCAGAATGATTTATTGAAGATGTTGTCTTTTCTCCATTTTATATTCTTGCCTCCTCTGTCATAGATTAATTGACACTCTAGGTGTAAGTTTATTTATGAGCTCTCTATTCTGTTTCATTGATCTATGTGTCTATTTTTATGCCAGCTCCATCCTGTCTTGATTATTATAGCTTTGTAGTGTATCTTGAAATCTGGGATTTTTGTACCTCTAGCTTTGTTCTTATTGCTCAAGATTGCCTTGGCGATTTAAGGTTTTGTGATTCCATACAAATAGGATTATTTGCTCAAGCTCTGTGGAAAATGCTGTTGGTATTTTAATAGGTATGGCAATGAATCCATAGATTGCTTGAGATAGTATGGTAGTAATTTTAACAATAGTAATTCTTTCTATCCGTAAGCATGGTATTTCTTTCCATTGCTTTGTGTCATCTTCAATGTCTTTCTTTCATCAATATTTTAGTGTTCAGAGGGTTTGTTCCCAAGTATTTATTCTCTTTGGTGCAACTATAAGTGGAATTGCTTTTTAATCTTTCTCATACGTCATTATTAGTGTATAGAAATGGAACAGATGTCTGTATATCCTGTATCCTGCCATTGACTGAATTTATTACTTCTTCTAGGTTTTTTTGGTGGAGTCTATAGGACTTTCTATGTATAGCATCATGTCATGTGCAAATAGTGACAGTTTAACTTCTTCCTTACCAATTTCAATGCCATCTCTTTGTTCTTGTCCCAGTGCTGAAGCTAGGACTTCCATTACAATGTTGAATAAAAGTGGTGAGAGTGGACAACCTTCTCTTGTTCCTGATCTTAGAGGAAAAGGTCTCAGTTTTTCACCACTGAGTATGATGCTAGCTGTGGATTTGTCATATGTTATGTTCCCTCATATGTGTATGTTGAATTTCATCAAATGATTTTCTGCATATATTGGGGTCATCACATGATTTTTTTTATCCTTCATTTTGTTACACTGATCGATTTGCAGATTTTGAACCATCCTTGGCATCCCCAGAATAAATCAGATTTGGTGAATGATCCTTTTATTGAATAAGGTTTGCTAATATTTTAAGGATTTTTGCATCTATGTTCATTGGGAATATTCTCCTGTTGTCATCTTTTGTAGTTTATTTATCTGGTTTTGGTAGCAGGGTAATGCTGACCTTGAAGAATGTATTTAGAAGCTTTTTCCACTTCGATTTTTTTTGGAATAGTTTGAGGGGAATAGGTATTAACTTCTCCTTCAATGTGTGGTGGAATTTGCCTGTGCAGCTATCTGGTCCCAGAATGTTATTAGTTGGGAGTTGTTTTTTTCTGCTTCAATTTCATTACTATTAATTGATCTGTTCAGATTTTCTATTTCTCTGACTCATTTTTGGAAGACTGTGTTTCTAGGAATGTATCCATTTCGTCTAGGTTGTCCAACTTGTTGGAATATAATTTTTCATAGTTGTTTTTGTAATCCTTTGTATCTCTGTGATGTCAGTTGTTATTTCTCCTATTTCTTATTTGGGTCTTCTCTCCTTTTTCTTGATGGGTCTACCCAAAGTTTTATTAATTTTATCTCAGGGAGTTCATCCACTCTTCATTTCAGTCATGTAACTATGTTTACGATCATTACTTTGAATTCCTTATTACACAGATTGCTTATCTCCGTTCAGTTCTTTTTCTGAGGTTGTGCTCCCTTGTCTCCTCATTTTGCTTGACCTTCCATATTTGTTTTTAGGAATACTTGATACAGCTACTTCTCCTAAACCTTTTGTCCTCAAACTATTCCAAACTTCCAAAGTCATTCAATGAGGCCAGCATTACCCTAATACCAAAACCACACAAATACATCACAGGGGAAAAAAATAAATAAATAAATAAAAACAAAAAAACACTAAGACCAAGATCAAAAATCCTCAACAAAATATTAGCAAACCAAGTATAACAGTACATTAAAATGTTTTTCACCATGATTAAGGGGGATGTATTCGAGAGATACAAGTGTGATTTAGTATTTGTGATATAGCACACTAAGGATAAAAACCATATAGTCATCTCAATATGTGCAAAAAACAGCATTTAATAAAACTCAACATCTGTTCACGATAAAAACCCTCAACAAAGTGGGTTTAGAGAGAACCTTCCTCAACATAATAAAGGCCTTATATGAAAAACCCACAGTGAACATCGTATTCAATGGTAAAAAACTGAAAGCTTTACCTCTAAGGTCAGGAAAAAAGACAAAGATGCCCACTCTCACCACTTTTATTTACACACAGTACTGGAAGTCCTAGCTATAGTAATCAGACAAGAAATAAAAGGCATCCAAATCAATAAGGAAGAAGTAAAACATGATAGTATATATAGAAAACCCTGAAGACTTCATCAAAAAATGAATAATGGGGGCACCTGGGTGGCTCAGTCGGTTAAGCGTCCGACTTCGGCTCAGGTCATGATCTCACGGTTCGTGAGTTCGAGCCCCTTGTCGGGCTCTGTGCTGACAGCTCAGAGCCTGCTTCAGACTCTGTGTCTCCCTCTCTCTCTGCCCCTCCCCTGTTCATGCTCTGTCTCAAAACTAAAACATTAAAAAAAAATTTAAAAACAATAAAAAAATTTAAAAAAACAAATAATGAAGAAACAGACACAGAAAATAAGAAGATAATCCTATTTACAATTTCAACAAAAGGAATAAAATTTCTACGGAATAAATTTAATCATAGAGGTGAAAGACTTATAATTTGAAAACTGTAAGACAGTGATGAAAGAAACTGAAGAAGACACTAACAAGTGGAAATACATTCCATGCTTGTGGATTGGAAGAATTATTATTAAAATGTCCATACTACCCAAAGCAATCTACAGATTCAATGCAACCCCTATCAAAATACCAACCGCATTTTTCGCAGAACTAGGATAATCCTAAAATTTATATGGAATCACAAAAGACTTTGAACAGCCAAGACAATCAGAACAAAGCTAGAGGTATGACAATCCCAGATTTCAAGATACACTCTGACGTTCTAATCAAAACAGTATGGTACTGGCACAATAATAAACATGAATATATATATATATATATATATATATATACATACACACACACACACACACACACAGATCGATGGAACAGAAAACAGAGCTTAGAACAAATTCATGCCTAAGTGGTCAATCTATGACAGGAATAGACAATGGGGGAAAAGACAGCTTTTTCAAAAAAAAATGGAAAAACTGAAAAGCTACACACAGGTGAATGAAACTGGACCACTTTCTTATACTCTACACAAAAATAAACTCAAAATGGATGAAATACCTAAATGTGAGACCTTAAACAATAAAACCCTTAAAAGAAAACAGGCACTAATCTCTTAGACTTATGACTATGTCTCCACACAAGGCAAACAAAATAAATAATAAACTATTGGGACCACAGCAAAGAAAACCATCAACAAAATGAAAAGGCAACATAATGAATGGGAGAAAATATTTGCAAAATATATATCCGATAAAGGGTGAATATCCAAAATATATAAAGATCTTGTACGAGTCAACACCAAAAAGATAATTACAAAATTAGAGGATTTGAATAAACATTTTTTTAAAAAAGAGATACAGATGGTCAACAGATACAGAAAAGATCCTCAACATCATTAATCATCAGGAAATGCAAATCAAAACCACACTTAAGGATCATGTCCTAGAAATCAGAATGGGTAGTATCAAAAACACAAGAAGTAAGTGTTGGTGAAGATGTGAATAAATGGGAACCCTCATGAACGATTGGTGGCAGATGTGAATTGGTGCAACCACTGTGGAAAACCGTAAGGAGTTTTCTCCAAACATTAAAAAGATAAATACCCTATGATCCAATAATTTCACTACTAAGTATTTATCCCCCCAAAACAAAAATATATACGCACCTTGATGTTCATCCCATCCTTATTTATGTTAGCCAAGATATGAAGGCAACCCAAGTGTCCATTTATAGACAAAGGGACAAAGAAGGTATTATACATATACACCCACACTCACCCTAGACTATACTGGCCACAGCATGGATAGACCTAGCAGGTATTATGCTAAATGAAATAAGTCAGAGAAAAACAAACACCATGATTTCACTTACATGTGGAATCTAAAAAACAAACCAAACCAAACCAAGAGACTCTTAAATATACAAAACACACTGGTGGTTCCCAGAGGCAAGTTTTGGGGGGAGGTGGTGAGTGAAATACATGAAGGAGATTAAGAGGTACAAATTTTAAGTTATAAAATAAATAAGTGACGAGGAAAAAAGCATAGCAGAGGGAATATAGTCGATAATGCTGTATGGTTACAGATGGTAGCTACATTTGTGGTGAGCATAGCATAACCTAGAGTTGTTGAATCAATATGTTGTACACCTGAAACTGATATAATAGAACATTGTATGAAAACTCTACTTCCAAAAAAACAGTTTCAACGAGATTCCTTTTGAAAAGTTCCAGCAAAGCATATTTAAAAAGATCCAATATGGTCAATAGCTATATTCTTGTTCCACTTATATAATCAGACCAAATTTATTCAAACTACACTTAATTTGCAAACAAATTAGTTTTATTGTGATTATTTTTAGTAGAAATCTGGGTGATCATAGAAAAATTATGTTTACACCGTTGAAAATAACTGGATTCTAGTGCTATTGGTTTTAAGGTTTTATTTTCTACTTATGGACTGGATCCTGAATTCTTCTAGCTTCTTCAAAATCTGGCTATGAATTTCCAAACTGAAGTTTGCAATTACCCCCTACCCTTGTGACTTGTGTAGTTTTTGTTCTTAGTAATTTTTTCCTGATGCCTACAAACTGAAGGGGGACAACTTGATGTAAACATCAGAGAAATAACTACTGCAGTGCTTGTATATACAATCCTCATGCCTACTGCTGTGTGGGCCACTCACAAAGTTTACCTGAACACATGATGACATCATCAGAGACACTGAAACAGCAAAAGATGCTTTGAGCCAGGCATCTAGAAATCTTCTGGACCGTTGTTGCCCTCAGGACTCAGACTGGTGTTATAGTCTGCTCCAACAATTTGCCTTCATTCTTCTTTTGTTTCTATTGCAATGCCTCATATTAAATACAAGATTGCTCATACTGTAAAGGCTGAAATCTGAAAGTGCAAGGACACTACTGTTTAACTGGATTGGCCTCAGGACCAAGAAGACACTGGTTTGATGAGATAGGAAGAAATGATTGTGAATCCTCTTACTTCAAGGTGCAAAGGTGGGACTGAAGGGGAGCCAAATATATGACCCAAAAATATGCCTCTGTGGCATAAGAGTTATTGAGCTGATAATTACAATACAGCAGACATAGTAAATGCTCTGAAAACAAAGTAGAAATCAACTTAAAAAAATTTTTTTTAATGTTTATTGATTTTTGAGACAGAGCATGAACGGGGGAGGGTCAGAGAGAGAGGGAGGCACAGAATCTGAAGCAGGCTCCAGGCTCTGAGCTGTCAGCACAGAGCCCGACGCGGGGCTCGAACTCACGGACTGTGAGATCATGACCTGAGCCGAAGTCAGACACTTTACTGACAGAACCACCCAGGCGCCCCAAGTAATCAACTTTTTGTAAGAGACATTTAGATGTATGAGGGACTTCTTCATTTCTAAGCCTGTCTGTCTCTATACCAGGAGATCTCCAGAAATCATCACCACTGAAGAAGGCAAAGACTTAAATCTGCATAACAACCCTATTCTTATTTATCGTGTTTTACCTGATAACTTCCCCAAACTGGCTCCCCCCACCCCAGCTTCCTTTGTCTTTAGCTGATGATGGTATTTAAGGTGGTAGCTTGGGCCATTTCAGGGAGGTACCTGGTATCTCACATATACACAGGAGGTATGCATGTTATTAAACTTCTGTTTTTCTCCTATTAATCACTTTTTTTTATTAGAAGGAGGCCTCAGCAAAGAATTTAGGGTAAAGGGAAAAATTTTTTTCCTCTTCTACAATGTTACGATCTTAAGCTTGAAATTTAGAAACTCTGGCAGAATTCCTCCTTCTTTGGGGACATGAAGCTTTGCTCTTAGGGCCTTCAACTGATTGGATGTAGCCCATAGACAGTGAGTAAAACAGTATCCTTCCAAAAGTCTACTGATAGTTAATCACATTTAAAAAATACCATCACAGCAGCATCTAGACTGGTATTTGATTCAACAAGGCAGTATCTAGCCTAGCCAAGGTGACACATAAAATTAACCATCAACCTCTGTAAGATATTTTGATTTTAAGTGAAAGTAAGTTTCAACATTTTTCAAAATCAAACAAAAGTCCCTTCACAAAATTTAACAACTGTCTATATTAGTTTTTCTACCTATTAGATAATTTTATTTCCAGCCATTTTTCTGTCTAGTACTCTGCCTATATTAACTATTTTTGAATGCAATTAAAACAAAATCAACACATATGGCTGGATGACTTAAAAATATATTGTAGTTAATCCTATTAACAAAATAATTCTTAAATATTTAATATTTTCTTAAGAAAATATTACTTTTATTATACAAAAGAGGGAAACAAGTTTAGAATGTTGTAATTTGCCTCTCTGATAATTCAACTAGTAAGTGGATGAGCACCATATAAATGCAAGCCTGTTGAATTCCAAAGCCCTTACTCTTCCCATTAGTGTGTTTCATGCTCTTTCAAAACTACCTTTGTAACTCTTTCCTATCTCTGCAGAAATGTTGTTGCTGTCTACTCATAAGAGTTCTCGGCAAGATTATTTTCCCTGAGACTAAAACTCCTATTATAAATACATTTGTGGCAATAAGCACCAAACCTAAAGTAAACACATGCAAAAAGGGGAAAAAAGAAAAATCCCTATAAACTTCAACTTAGGAATATATAAAGGCAGCTGAGGAAGCGGTCAATTACACAAAACAGGTAAAGAGATAAAGCACAGTAATGGCACAAGGACCAAGCAACCACAGATCTTAGAAAGTACTGAGCAGGGGAGCAAATTGTTCCTTTTGGAAGGAGATTTCTTTGAAATACAAATGCCATGTTTTCCATTTGTCAACATGGACTCAAGGAATCACACAGAAAAGCTGTATTTGTGGGAAGCAGTCTGAATCTTTGGCAGCAGAGTAGAAAAAAGGTTTTCAGTTGTGTTGTTTCTGGCAGCCTCCTGCCATCTCCCCACACTCCAGGAGACTTCAGGAAACAATAATTAAAAGGAGTTTGACACAGCATCAACAGAGGTATTTAAAAATATGCACAAGACCATCATACTAACACAAATGAAGAATATTAACCAGAAAAACATCACTATGGATCATTTAAAAATCAAAACCGAATATCACGGGAAAGTCTAAAGTTCAGAAAAATCCAATTAATGCAATA
This sequence comes from Panthera uncia, assembly GCF_023721935.1. Lineage (NCBI taxonomy): Eukaryota > Metazoa > Chordata > Mammalia > Carnivora > Felidae > Panthera > Panthera uncia. The sequence goes on from NC_064810.1 coordinate 134,916,024, forward strand.
ATTGATCATGAAAAGTGTACTCCCACAGCACCACACAAAATACCTCAAAAATGCAAACAATAGCAGTAACTCTTACCAGTAAAATGTCAACATAGCCCATTTTTTTTAAAGAAATAATTGTTCAAAAAAGGTGAAATATCTGTAACTCACACCATAGAAAAGTGACCAATCTCCCTAATTATAGTTTCTGGAAATCTAGAAGAAAAAGAACTAAGGAAAATTAAAAGTGGCTGAATATCTATTAGTCATTTGATAGAAAAGGAAATAAAAAGCACTGCTAAACATGTGAAAAAAACTCATTAATAAGAAAATGCAAATTAAAACCGCATCGAGCTTGGTAGACCACACTGGCCTTCTTAGTGAATCATGCCGCCATGTAGTAATGCTGTGCCAGTATTCACTGTGATCTCCTTACCTTTTTAGTGCACACCAACTCCAGGACTGCTTCCCCTCCCTGCAGCCAACACCTGCATCCTTTTATGGCATGCTGCCCTTGGCCTGCCGGAATTGTTATGCCTCAAATGGAGAAATCCAGAAGTGCCTATAAATTCTTTCATTTACCCAAAGCAATGACCAATGAATGCAGAAGTATAAACACTCCAGCTTCATTGTGACTTGATTAGAATATTAAAGGTGTGATATCCACTGCTGTGTCCTCCCCTGGGGCAACCGAGGTAATATTACCTTCCACTCATATTGCTTGCCATCCTTGATATCCCGTCCCACTTTCCTACTCTTTTACTGGCTTTCCTTGATAATACTTACTATTGAGTGATTTTCACATGAACACTTGTCTCAGGTTTTATTTCCTAGGAATCCAACTGAAGATGTCATCTAAGCTTTATTTCAATAGGATTTCATGGATCCTCCAACAAGTCAAAAAAGATGGAAATGGGCAGATCATTGAAGCTAGGACATAAAGGAGAAAAATTTTCAAGTATAGAAACATGTATACTGACTTCATATATTTGACCATCTTTCTGGCATATAGAAATTTGACTAAAAGCAAATAGACCAGAAGCTTTCCAGGTTTTTTGAGGGTGTTTCACTGTTAAAGCAACCACTAGTTTGACCTTCAAAGCCTGCGGCTATTTAATACCTCAGACAACCCCAAGGCTGCATAGTCCTCCAGAGGGGAATTCTACCCAATGCCCATTTCAGAAGTGCACATTATGGCTAAAATAAAAGGGAAAGCTTCTAAGAGGAAAAGCCCTGACCCACAGAAGAAAATAGACTCCCAAGTAACAACTACTGGATGTGCTAAACCGGAAACTTAATCCCTGGGGAGACGGAGAATGTTGATAGTCCTTGCCTGGCAAGATTTAATAACTGTTATGAAGAATACCTACTTTGTGTTCCCCATTCCACATCTTCTCCAAAGAGAAGTGTTTGTTGTAGATATTCTGTGCTCACTCCATTCTCCATCATTCTATATTGGGAATAGTAGGGTTTGAGAAGAAGTAAAATACTTTCATTTTAGCTTTTAGAGTGCTAAGCAAAGAATGGACATACACATAACTGAAGGAAAGTATTTTATCAAGCCTAAGCACCTTGGACCTTGCAATGTAAGCAATAATTAAATGGAAGTTTGACTCCTTTGGGGAGGATTAAGTAATAATAGGTATAAGAAGAGTGGACTGTGGAAGGCAGAACTAGTTGTGCATATATATATATATCCATTGTTCTAGCTTTAGTAATAGAACCCCTAAATTTTAGAGGGCATGTGGATTTAGCATGGCCTGCCAGCTAAAGACACCTTTCAACCTTTGTGCATAGATGTGGCAAGGCAACGTAAATGAGTTCTAACTAAAGGTATATGAACAGAAACGATGAGTTCGACATTCAGTTTATGCTCTTAAGGAAAATGGGTATGGCTTCCCCTGTCCTTTTCTCTTATTTCTGCAGCTAAAATGTGCTCCTGCTTGTGAAAGCTGAATAGCATGACCATATCAAACCTGGACTACTTAAGGTTGGAATGTTACAGGAAAGGGAAACACTTTTGAACCACTTTTTTAACCACTTTTGTCTGGGCCTTTGATTGAGCTGCTCAGCTAGTATCCTAAGGAATACTAAGAAGAATACATTTGCATACAGTCATGAGTTTAAACTTCTAAGAACACATACATCACCTAATTCATCTTGTCTTCAAAGAGGGGAATATTAATTGTAAGTGGACTTTGAATGCTCTAGGCTTCCTAGAAGACAAAAAACACTTGCATCAGTTATTGGACAAGGCTACTAAAGACAGACTTCACATTTATGATAATAAACTATCAATAAGTTTTATAATAAAATATTTAATGTTTCTAATCTCTCACTTTAGATTTTCATTTTCAATCTTAACATCCTATAAAGGAGGTTCTATTATCATGTCTATTTTACAGATGAGAAAACTGAAGTGGAGAGATAGGTAAGTAACAGTGGAGATTAGGATCCAAGCAATCTGAATCAATATTCTGGGCTTGCAACTGTCACTGTCTACCCCTCTCCTATGTATAGTATAGTTCAAGGACTTGCAGGAAAAGTCTTATTTTCAGGAAATAGACTGATGTATCCAAGACTATGTAAGAGATGCTAAGGAAAATTAGCAAAAGACATCTCAAAATCCAGGCTTGGGACCCGAAGATATAAATATCTACATTTGTTTGGAAAACAACATGTTTACAGGTGAATTAAAGAGGATGGGTATGGAAATAAGTTTTTGTTACACCAAATTTAAGCATTACCTTACCCGGCTTCTGTTCTGAAAAGGTGGTAAACAGTATCAGAAAACCTTTATAAAAAAAAATAGTTTCAGTTTGGTTCTACCATTTCTCAGAAAGTAAACTATCCCTGTATTCTGATTTTCTCTGAAAATTGAGATCTCCAGTCTCCTAGAGGGAATGACTTCCACTCTGTGTGTAGTACTGCCGGCCATCTCAACCACAGAGCACTGGTTTAACCCGCTCAGGAAAAAGTAAAAAAAAAAAACGTATAAAATTGAGTGGAGCAGTAGGTCTTAAAGGCCAGTAATGACCCAGTTTAGAATCAATGAGAGCATTGGGAAAGGAGACAAGGAATCGTGAAAGAAGGTAAGCAAAGTACATGAAATTTGATTTAGCCTGGGAGAGGAAAGCTGAGTATTATTCCAAAAACCTTGTAAAAAGGAGCTGAAAAAAAATCCAAGCACAGCTGAGGATAGAAGTATACATTAGAAGCAAATGTCTTTCAATGCATAAACTCCCTGAAATGTCAAATGGACATTAATTATCTAGGAACCACTCTGATGATATCCTGTTGTTAATTCATTTGTCAGACAGCAGAAGTTAGCAAGCCCCAGAAGGAAGCCATCAAATGTGTAACAGACAGGGAGACTTGGCAGGCAGGCAGGGAGATTTTGGCCAAGCCCATACTAAACCACTTAAGGAAATGTAAAACTTAAAGACTGTCCTGAGTCAGTCCCGGAACTGAAGACCTGGCAGATTTAGGCCTGAAGGACAAAAATATATATTTACTTACATACGTATGAATGTGACTCTTAGAAACTGACCTAATTAAATGCAGGTTTATACGCTGGACAATTTTGCTCTTCCTCACCCACAACCTTTCCTATAAAATAGTTAATGCTCTCTCTGGTTCCTGCTTATAATATACATCATAAAGAATTCTACCAATATATTTATTTTTCCATCTTATGCAATACATTATTTTAGCTCTGAAGACACTTACCTGAACAAATACACCTGCAAAAGAGGACTTAATTTCCTCAAATGCTTGGGAAAGTGGATAAGGGACTTGAAATTTCAGGGGAGGAGATTCAGACAGTTCAGGGTCAGTCGTAGTTATTAACTCTAGGGGGCTGACTTCCCTTTCTCTGGCCTTTAGAGAAATCCGGATACATGTTAAATGGCAGTTACACAATTACCCATTTCATTGGAGGCAGGAAAGGCTGAATTCCAGAAGCCTCTAATTTGAATATCTTTGGTTGAGATAATACTCAAGAAAAGATTTTGAGGTAGATGTCCTGAATAGACCTTGTCCAACAGAGAACAACTATTCAGATTAAGACTTGAGGAGATGTGTGTTGTTCTCATGTTGTTTCTGCAGGTAGTTGAGCTGTGTGACCTAGAAAGTGACCTATGTATTCTGGACAATCCTCTTAGCTCTAAAATGAGTGAGAATGAGTAGAGAGCCCCTGAAATTACTTAGGAAACTAACACTATAATTTAATTCCTCAATGTCCTAAAGGAAGAGCCCTGTGGGAAAGGATCTCTTAATCATCAAAGGAAAAATTAAGATACTGAATGTCTATTAGTCTCTATATGCACTCTTTCTCAAAGCATTGTAATTATCCTCACCATAATTTTTTAACTTAGTTTTATTCTTATGCAAGACATATTTAATCTCCATTCTTCAAATAATTCTTTTTTTTTACCGCAAACTTCATTTTGTCTTTATTCAACAACCTTCAAAAAGAAGTATCTCAACCTTCAGTCTATTTTTGAACAAGTGTTTTTGGAAAGGCCTTGGACCAACTGCTGTTCAATAGAACTTGCTGAGATGATGGAAATATTCTAATTGTGTGCTGTCCAATACAGGAGCCACTGATCATATGTAGCTCTTGAGCACTTGAAAGTTGGCTAGTGCAAATAAGCAACTAAACTTTAATGTCTATTTAAATGTAAATAGTTACATGTGTCTGGCGCGTGGTTACCTTACTAGACACCATAGACCAACAGATCAGAAAACCTGCTAGTAGATACCAAACAAAACGTGAGTGACTGTTTATCTCCCAGTTAGCTTAACAATCTGTCCAAAGTATTGAAATAGATATTAGGACAGGAGATGTGTCCAAATCAAAAGAGTTTGTGGGGATTAGAAGTGCAGTTTTTACGGGGCGCCTGGGTGGCTCAGTCGGTTAAGCCTCTGGCTTTGGCTCAGGTTGTGGTCTTGAAGTTCGTGAGTTCGAGTCCAGTGTCAGGCTCTGTGCTGACAGCTCGGAGCCTGGAGCCTGCTTCAGATTCTGTGTCTCCTCCTATCTCTCACGAATAAATAAACTTAAAAAACAAAAAAATTGAAAAAAAAAAAAAGTGCAGCTTTTAGCCCAGAGTGTTTGGCAGAAACTGACTCTGCTAATCAAAGAGGGGAATTTATGGAGAAGCTAGGGACTCTTGAAGAATCAAAGGAAAAACTGAGTCACGAGGCCTCAGGAAGGACAGCAACCAGTGATGGTCCAGGGAAACAGGCAGTGGGCATAAACGGATAGTTTCTTCTGGAATGCTCCATTGGAATGAGATCCTTCCAACTATGTTCCTTTCTGGACCTTTCTTCCCTAAATTCAAACTCCAGGTGTAGATGATCGGGGTTAGGATCATATAGCACTCCTTGTTTTTGGAAAAGCATGAATGAAAAATCCAGGGGGCTGCCACCAGAAGAAAAGGGTAACCAATGATAGATGTTAATTTTTATTAACTGGCAAGATGCTATGTTCTATAGTTACAGATTTGCCCCACTACAAGAACATCTCCACTATCTTGGCCTTTATGTTTAGTGTATTTTCATTCTAAATATGTTAAGATGTATATTATCTTATTTAAGTATAAAAGAAATTTTTATGAGAAGGTATTTTTTTTTCCTATTTTTCCATAAGCAAACTGCATCTAAAGCTTGAATTTGTTGCTGGAAGTTAGGTTGGACAGCACTGGTCTTAGCGGGTCAAATGACTTGTTCAAGTGGTCACAGTTACACTGTAGGCAAGGTCGGAATTAAGCCTGGTTTCTTGTGATCTTCCCCAACTCTATGATCAATGTTGTAGCTGTGTCTCTGACAGTGATTATTCCTTTTTTTTTTTTTTCCTGATAGTATTCCATATAAAATCTTTCTGTTCCTTTAAAAAGTATTACACCTCATAGTTACATAAACTTCCTTACCTTTCAATTATTATATTTAAGAAACTAGAGTCCAGCAAAAATCACTGGGCAAAGAGATATTATGGCAATTCATTCTTTTTTTTCAAATGCTTGAGATAAGCATCAAAGGACATGTGACCCTGAAATATCCATAGACAAATTTTAAATAATGTCCCCAAAACACTAGATACTACATCATTCCAAACTCCTTACACCTTGAAGGCTACTTGATTATAGTAGGTCACAGTAGCTTTTCAGGTTTACACCTATTAATATTAAAAATAAACCTTCCTTTCCCCCCTCTATTCCTCTACATGAGCACTTGAGAATCTTTAGAGGTGATTCCCTTTTCTTGCACTTGGCAGTAGATGGATTCCTACAGGAGCCTGTGACCAGCCCTCCAGGTGGCCGCTTACAAAGCAGTCAGCAGACAGATCAATCTAAGAGCTTGCCACTCAGCTTCTCCGGAGAAGAGACAGCATCATGGAAGTGATTAGGGAGGATTTAGTGACTCCTCCATCCTGATAACTGAAGAACCCTCCCTACAGAGAGTGATAAAAGAGAACCAGATATTTCCAACATATAAACTCACTAACATAACCAGAGAGATGATAAGTGATACTGGTCCTATCATTTCAGCATGTTTTACTTAGCAATCCTCAATCCAGTTCCACTTTCTTTTTTTAAAAAAATTTTTTTTTTCAACGTTTTTTATTTATTTTTGGGACAGAGAGAGACAGAGCATGAACGGGGGAGGGGCAGAGAGAGAGGGAGACACAGAATCGGAAACAGGCTCCAGGCTCCGAGCCATCAGCCCAGAGCCTGACGCGGGGCTCAAACTCACGGACCACAAGATCGTGACCTGGCTGAAGCCGGACGCTTAACCGACTGCGCCACCCAGGCGCCCCTCCAGTTCCACTTTCAATGAAGTGAGGGAATTATACATTTAATTATTTAGACAGGAAGCTAATATGTATATATCAAAACCAGTCTACCTCATGGAGAATAATAATTTTAAAAATGTGATGTATCTTTTAGTTAATATTTAACCATATATAGTTACGTTGTCAAGAAGATATGAAACTCCTCCAAAACTTAGTGGTGCAAAGCCCCAATCTCCAGACATAACCATGGAGCCTCACTATTTGCCCAGAAGCATCACATCAAGTCAATTATACAGACTTAGGCCTCAAGAAAAGACAGATCCTGGGTTAGAGGACATTTACCACGAGTGTCTGTTTTCACCTGAACACAGTCAGCCAGGACTTGGAGGTTATGAGGTCATCACTCTACACTTTTCTTAAACTCATATTAAAAGGGAAGAAGAATCGAAATCAATTGTTCTTATTATCATAAGTTTTAAAATGGCATATCAGATCTTGAAGAGGAGCAGAGCTTTTCTTAAAACTGAGTTGTCTCGGACATTCTGCTTCTTCATCTGTTAGGGAGGAATCATACACACTCCTGACATAGGTATGAGAAGTATAAAAAATACATATAATTTTTGAAAATATTTGAAATCATGATGCAATATGACCCAATAAATGTTACTTTAAGAAAAAGATGTATCCAACTTCTCAATCCAAAGTTTTAATTCCTCTTAACCTATCCATTGATGTCAAGAGCAAACTGGCAGTCCCAGGGAAAGAAGACCCACTGATACAAATTTACATACTAAAATCATGTAAACTAGTATTTTGAAATATATTTTGGCATTTGAAGGCATTTTTCAGGAAATGTTTTAGCAGTTCATTTCTGAAGCTTTAAATGAGTAATGTTCACTAAGAATTTACTATATTCCAAATACTGATTATGTTACGCTCATATAATATTTACAATAACTCTGTGGAACAGGTTATTTCATTTTTTAAGATTTTTATATTTTCTTAAAAACTTTTTCTATAAAGACATTGAACCTCAGAGGAGCAAAATATCTTCCAAGTTTGCGAAACTACTCAACACTAGAACTGATATTTTAACATCTGTTAGCTGTCTCAAAGGTCTATGCAATTTCTTTCGACTATACTGAAAATGCTTCTCAAACTCCATGTATACAAGGTTGTATATTATATATACAATATAGCTATGCATTAAACACCTCAAATATATTTATTAGTTATCCTTACGTTTTAAATCTCTAAAAACATGAATTAAATAATATCCCGAGTGGCTACTTGCTCCCAGCATTGTTCTTGCTTTAGATTCATTATTTATAGCATTCATAGAAGTTGAAAGGAGAAAGAGAAAGAGGTGGCAGGGGGAAATCTCAGGAGACTTAATCTTTGGCTCTCGCTTCCTCAAATAACAAACCTATGCTCATACTGTAGAACACTGTGAGTATAAAGACACCCCGGCTTTATAGTTAACTTGACTCTTAGAAAAGTTGCTGAGTCTTTGCCTCAGAGAAAGTCCACAGGAAACAATGAGAAATCTAGAACAGCCACAATGCCACCACCTGCTTCTACCATAAAAGGCAGAATAACCTCAAAGATAAGGTGATTTCAGGATATATTGAGACACTTTAGTACTAAGTGTACTAATGTACTAAGTGACATAAGACAAAACTCTGACCAAGTGAATGTACATGAACAAGTATGATGTTCTTCTAGCAAATTACTAGCAAAAATTTAATATAGCCACTGAAGTGGAAATTGGCAATTTAAAACCTGAGAATAAATTGATAAATGGGACTAGAGCTTTGAAAAAGGAAGAATTTACTTGCAACTAAAGTAAGATTTACTGAATTCCTAAAACTATCACTTTATTATATTTGGAAATTTTTTGTCATTGCTCCTTTTGTCCTTCTGTTTGGGTTTTTCAATATATATGTATTGATATTTTAAAGTTAAATTTTCCAACTTATTTTCATCATTTAAAATACAGACATTTATATTTAGAAGGTAAAAATCAGTCATCTCATAACATGTATTTTTGTTTTCGTTAATTTGTTTTCTTAACCTAGCAATGCATAAATTCCTCTATGTCACACCAAATAGTGGCACCATCCAGTTGACGCTTATAGTAAATATTAAAAAAATTACAAAGAACTCCACAGTTTGCTTAAACATAAATGATAGACACAGTGAGAAAATCTGATGATCATGATGTTAGCCTTTTACATAAGACTAAGTTGAGGGAGAAGAACAAGAGAAAGAATTAGAATAAATAAGAAACTTAGTTCAAATCTAAACAATCAGAAACATACCTCACACCCCAAGACTTATACTCCCTGCCTTCCAGGACAAATGTCCACTGAAGGCAGTGAGTCAGAGACAGTTGCTCACATGGTATTTATTCACTAAGGGGCATTTTGAGGCTCGAACTACTTCTATTAGTAGATGCATAAGCATCATTATGTGAGTAATTTAAAGTGTTCCTGACAGAAAGCTCGGGGTAGAGTTCTATGGGGATCTATTCTTCTCTGACAAGGTTCTGCTGAAGGGGAGGTATAAGAATTTCAATAAATAATTTAAATTAATTCATGAGCATTACTCATTCGGCACAATCAAATTTAAGTCAGTTGGGGAATATCAATGTTTATTGCCAGGACTGAATCCTTACTGCAGTCCCATTATTTAAGACTTTTTCTCACATTTCGTTTTTTTTAAATAATATTTTGAAACCTCTCCTCAGAGAACAGCTCTTGCAATCATTTAAGCCACTTTCTAAAATAAAGTTTTCTGTTTATGTGTAATTTTGCCCCTTAAAATCCATTAGATAAAATCTAACAGGTCAAAAATCACAATTTTAGATACATTATTTTTTCTTCTTCCTTGGTTCACTGCCTTTCTAGCAAGTGGAAAATAAGAGTTTTGCATTGGGATCTTAATTGAATCATCTCCATCCAAAAAATAAAGCCACTTACATGTTTCTTGGTGTCCATTAAAAGATCTTGTTCAGATTTGTCCCTTTTATCTCAATAAGATAGCCAATTCTGAACATTTCACATGATAAGAAAAGACCTCCAAATGTAAGTTTTGGTGCTAAACTTACTGGACTATTTTCAAATCCTACCCTTGCCAAACCTCATTCCAGATCAAATGTCAGGCAACCTGAGGAGAGTTTTTGTTTCCTTTCTCCTTCCTTTGCACTTCTTGGAAGAATGTAACTGAGCAAATAGTTTTAACTTGCTCCAAGAAAGAAAGGGGCTTAGCAGCCTGGGGGAAGCCCTAGACAGAAGTAGCGCTTTGTAAATACTCTGAAATTGTCAGAGCAAGTAAACCATTAGCTTTTGCAAACAGCCACAGATACCCTCAGGGTTTGAAAAGTCTTTGGTAATATAGGAACAGGATGTAGGAGAAAGGCTGGTTACCAGGCAAGTAAGCTGAAACATAACCACATCCGCTGTGACTCCTAGGCCTTTCTGGTCCAGAAGTTCAGGTAAGGACACGTGGAAACTGTGTAAGTGAGCAACTTGAGCAAAGATGGGCAGGCATAGCTGATAGTCTGCAGTGGAAAGCCAATGTCTCTCTGTTCAGCCAGGGAACGGGGGGTGTAGTTTGACTGGAGTTAAGATAAAAAGCTTTTTCACCTTTAGAGCTGCTTCTCCCACTGTGCCCAGGCATGCAAACTAATTTATAGCCCCACTCACTGCTGAATACAGCCTTTAGTCTATTTGAGCAAAAAGTCTAATCACAGCACACAGAAATCTGCACTGCTCCAACAGCCCTTCTTACAGTGGTACTTAAATGGAGAACACAACCCATGGCTTCCCCCATTTGCCCAGCAAAAGGGGGAATTAAGTGAACATTCTTGACTGAGTTAGATTCTCAAATAAGAAGTAGGGTCTGGGTCCGTCCCTGCTGCCCTGCCAGAACAAGGAAGCTGAGGGACCATTTACTAATAAATCTAATACCCAGTACCAACTATCTAGTAAGCCTGACCAGAGAATCTAGCCCACTGTGGAGCCCATTCTACAGCTTGACTTGGATAAGAAACCAAGCCAGGGTTCCTACCCAACTTCTCTCAGCCAGTGGCACACCACCCAGCTCTGACTGCAGAACTGGGACAGTTGCCACCCCCAAAATAGACAATAATAATAGGCCTACTTTACCAAGGACATTAATAGTAGACACACCCAGAAATCTAACTGAGCTGACTGATTAAGATCTATTCTGCCAAAGTAAACTTGTAAAGTCTGAAAGAGGAGACTGATTACTCAACTGCACAGATACCAATGTAAAAAATCAAAAATAATGAAAAATCAGGTAAATATATTACCTCCAAGGAAAACTAATAAAGCTATAATAGCTGACCCTAAAGAAATGGAGACCTATAAACTGTCATTTAAAGAGTTTAGAATAATCCTCTCAGGAAGTTTAGTGAACAAGAACACACAGACTAACAATTAAATGAAATTCAAAAAACAATTCAAGAAAAAAAATGAACATTTAATAAAGAAGTAATAAAAACCATTAAAAAATAGAAACCATAAAAAAATCCTGATTTATAAGATCTAGTAAATGAACTGAAGAATTCATGAGTTTCAAAAGCAAACTAGATAATACAGAAGAAAGAATCAGCAAACTGGAGCATAAAACATTTGAAATAATCTAGTCAGAAGATTAAAAAAAATTAAAAACTCAAAGCCTGTGAGCTTATGTGACACATGGAAAGAAGCAATATTTGCATGATGGAAATACCAGAAAGAAAAGAGAAAGTGACATAAAGAGTATTTAAACAGTAAGGTCTGAAAACTTCCCCAAACTAGGAAGAGAAATACAGATCCATGTCCATGAAAGTCAAAGGACCCTAAATAGGGTGAGCCTGAATAAAGCTGCACTGAAATACACATAATTGTTAAAAGACAAAGAATTTTGAATGCAGAAAGAGAAAAATTACTTGCAAGGAAAACCCCTAATGCTGTTGACAGATTTGTCACCAGAGACATTTCAGGCCAGAACAGAATGGGTTGACATGTTTAAAATATTGAAGAAAAAAAAGATCTGTCAACTAAGAATTCTATACTTGGTGAAACTGTCCTTCAGAAATGAGAGCAGGATAAAGACTTCCTGAAAAAAATCAAGAGCTGAGAGAATTCATTACCATTAAACATGCCTTATAAGAAATGCTAAAGGGAATTCTTTAAGTGGAAGTAAAAAGACGGGTAATTAACATCATAAAAACATTAAAAAGGTAGCACAAAACTCATTGGTAATGCTAAATACTTTGTTAAACTTAAATTCTGTAATATGGTAGGGGTGGTGCATAATTCACTTACAACTCTAGTTTAAAGTTAAAACAAATGTATTAAAAATAACCATAAGTAAAAAATCTGTTATTAGTTACACAACATAAAATATGTAAATTGTAACAGCAAAGACCTGAAATGTGAGATGGAGGAGAAATACAAGTATAAAGTTTAGAAATTCTATTGAAGTTGTTATTATTTTAGAACAGGGTATTATAATTGTAAAGTAATTTATGTAAGCTTCATAGCACAAGGGAAAAACCTAAGCAATTACACAGAACATGATGATGAAGTCAATGCCTACTGATAGACATCAAGGCAGCAAGATAAGTAATAAGGAACAATGGATCTAGGAAACAACCAGAAATCAATTAACTAACATAATGGCAATAATAAATCCTGTCTATCACTACTTTAAACATCAATGTATTAAATTATTAATCAAAAGATACAGAATGGGTGAATGAATAAAATAAATAAAATAAAAAGATCCAATGATATACTACCTACAGAAAACTAAGCCTTAAAGATACACTTAGAGTGAAGAACTGGAAAGAGATATTTCAAACAATTGATAGCAACAACAAAAAGCAGAATTAACTATACTTCTATCAGGCAAAATGGAACTTTAGGTTAAAAATGGTAAAAATAAGCAAAGTCATTATATGACAATTAATCATTTATGAATATATAAAAATTATAAATATCTATGTGTCCAACATCAGAGGACCTAAACATATACAGCAAAGTGAACAAAGCTAAAAGGAGAAACAAGCAATAATACAGTAAGAATTGGGGACTTTACTACACTGCTCTCAACAATAGACAGCTTATCTGAATAGAGAATCAGTAAGGAAAGACTGGATTTCAACACTATAGACCAATTGGACCTAATAGATAAATATAGAACATTTTATCTGACAAATGATAGAATACAGATTCTTGTAAAATGCACATGGAACTTTTTAAAGAATAAACCACATGTCAGACTACAAAATAGGAGCTAGTGAAAACAAGAAGACTAAAATATCAGGTACAATTCTCTGACTACAATGGATGAAATTAGAAATAACAAGAAGAAAACTGGAAAATTCATGAATACATGGAAATCAAACAACATTCTCCTGAATAGCAAATGAATCAAGAACAAATTAAAGGGGAAATATGTTTCTTGAGACAAATGAAAATAGAAACACAATATACCAAAACTCTTGGAATACAGCAATTCTACAAGTTCTACAAGAGATATTCACAGTAATAAACACCTATATTAAGAAATAAGAAATATCCCACATAGCCTAACTCTATACATTAAGCAATTAGAAAAAGAAGAAACTGAGTCCAACATTAGCAAAATGAATAATAAACATTAGAACATAAATTACTGAAATATAGAACAGGAAAACAATAGAAAAGATTAACCACCCCAAAAGTTGGTTTACTGAGGACTTTAATATAAAAACAGATGAACACAAGGGAAAGGAAGCAAAAATAATATAAAAACAGGGAAGGGACAAAACATAAGAGACTCTTAAAAATGGAGAACAAACAGAGGCTTACTGGAGTGGTTGTGGGAAAGGAGATGGGCTAAAGGGGTAAGGGGCATTAAGGAATATACTCCTGAAACCATTGTTGTACTATAAGCTTGGATGTAAATTTAAAAAAATAAGAGTTGGTTTACTGAAAAAACAAAATTGACAAAGCATTAGTTGTACTAATGAAGAGAAAAAAAGATTATCTAAATCAAAATTATAAATGAAAAAGGAGACATTAAAAATAATACCACAGAAATACAAATAATCATAAGAGGCTACTATGAGCAACTATAAAACAAACTGGACAACCAAGAAGAAATCAAAAATTCTTGGAAATATACAAACCAGAAGATGAATCATGAAGAAATAATTCATGATTCAGACCTATTACACATAAGGAAATGGAATCTGTAGTAAAAAGTCTCCCAATGAAGAAATACCCAATATAAGATGGACTTACTGGTGAACTGTGCCAAACATTTAAAGATGTAACACCAATTATTCTCAAACTCTTTAAGTTTATTTATTTATTTGGAGGAGGGGGAAGGAGAAGAGAGGAGAAAGAGAATCCCAAGTAGACTCCACACTGTCAGCATAGAGCCCAATGCAGAACTCAAACCCATGAACCATGAGATCATGATCTGAGCCGAAATCAAGAGTCAGACACTCAAATTACTGAGCCACCTAGACACCCCTATGAAACTCTTAAAAAACAATCCGAGAGGGGAGAGCCATCCCAAACTCATCTTATGAGGCCAGCATTATCCTGATATCAAAGCCAGATGAAGACACTACTAGTAACTATAGGCCTCGATCTCTAAATAAGTATAAATATAAACATTCTCAACAAGATATTAATAAAGGGAATTCAACATGACTCAGCAAATTCAAAATGATTCAAAGGATCATTTACCATTATCTGGTGGGATATATCCCTGGGATGCAAGAAGGGTTCAACATACGCAAATCAATAAATGAGATATACCTTCCACTAATAAAAATAAATGAAAAATAATTTGATCATCCCCAAAGGCACAGAAAAAGGTGTTGGCAAAATTTAATATCTATTCATAATAAAAACCACTTAAATTAGGCATAGAAGAAACATACTTCAACATAATGAAGGTAATCTATGACAAACACATGGCTATCATCATATTCCATGATAAAAGGGTGAAAGCTTTTCCTTCAATGTTGGGAACAAAAGAAGGATGCCCACTCTCACTGTTGCTACTCAACACAGTTCCTGAGGACTTAGTTGTAGCAATTAGGCAAGAAAAAGAAAGAAAAGGTGACAGTTGAAATAGAAGAAGTAAAATTGTCTCTATTTGCAAATGATATGATTTTATATATAGAAAATCCAAAAGACTCAACGGAAAACTTAGAACTAATCAAAGTTAGTAAAATTGCAGGGTACAAAATGAACATACAGAATCAGTAATGTTTCTGTACACTACCAATTTTTTGAAAAAGAAATAAAGTAACTGACCTCATTTATAATGGCATCAAAAACAATAAAATACTGAGGAATAACCTAGACGAGGTGAAAGATCTCTACTCTAAAAAGTGTAAGACACTGATCAAATAAATCAAATACAACACAAATAAATGGAAAGGTATTTCTTGTTCATGGATTGGAAGAATTAATATTCTTAAAATGTCCATACTACCACTAGCCATCTAGACAGTCAGTGGAATCCCTATCAAGATACCAATGACATTTTTCACAGAAACAGAAAAAACACTTCTAAAATTTATATGGAACCACAAAAGACACTGAATAGCAAAAGAAATCCTAATAAAAAAGAACAAAGCTGGAGGCATCACACTTGTTGATTTCAAACTATTATATCAGGCTACAGAAGGGTACCTGGGTGGCTCAGTTGGTTGAGCATCTGACTTCAGCTCATGTTATGATCTCACAGCTCATGAGTTAGAGCCCTGCATTGGGCTCTGTGCTGACAGCTCAAAGCCTGGAGCTTGCTTCAGATTCCATGACTATGTCTCTCCCTGCCTCTCCCCTACTCATGCATGCCCTTTCTCTCTCTCAAAAATAAACATTTCAAAAAGTATAATATAAATCTATAGTAATTAAATCAGTATGGTGCTATCATAAAAACAGGCCAATATATCAATGGAACAGAATTGAGAGTTCATAAATAAACTCTAGTATATATACTCAACTAATGTTTGACAAGAGAGTCAAAAATATTCAACGTATTAAAGATGGTCTCTCCTAGAAATGGTGCTAGCAAACTGGATATTCACTGTAAAAGAATAAAACTTGATTCTCAGTTCTGGGTCAAGATGGCAATGTAGGAAGACTGTGAACTCACCTTTTCCACAGAACACACCAAATTATACCTATTAATACAAGAATTGCTCCTGAAAAAAAAACTTATGGCTGGCTGAACAGTCACTGAACAACCAAAGACAGAAAACAACAAGAGAAAAAAGCAAGAGAGAGAGAGAGAGATGGTAATAAAAGGAACCCCTACCTCCAATGCTGAGGATGGTGGTGGGGAAGGATAGTACTGAGGGACTTGGAACAGATTCCTCTGTCTTTGGGCACAGAAAAATTGCCATGGTTTAAAAGATTAACTAGCAAAAGATTTTGGAAGATGGCAGAAGTAGGAGGACCCTAATGTCACCTCAGCGCATGCTTACAACTATATATCACTCACATCTGAGTAAATAAACCAGAGAGCCATCTGAAGACTGACAGAACAAACTCCACATTTAAGTGTAGAGAAGAAGCCACATCAGAGAAGTTAGGAAGGGCAGAAAGGATGGTTGGATGTTGCCTGTAGGAGGGAGGGAGCCGTGGGTGCTGAGAGGGGGAAGCACCAGGGAGCCCACACAGAGAAAACAAATCCCCAGAACTTCTGGCCTTGAAAATGAGGGGAAGGATTCTGTGAGTTTTGTAAAACCAGTGGCAGTTGGAGCCTGGAGGTTTAAGGCCAGCTGACTCAGCACTGGGTGAGGGGCAACATAGAAGCCATAGTTTGTACAACACCTGGGGCAAAGGGGGAAGGAAATCTGTTTATACTGATTCCAGAGCCTATTGGAGAACTTCTAGAACCAAAGAGCTGGCAGATGCCATTTTCCTCTCCCGTGTGCTCTCCCAGCATAAATATAGAGCCACCTGCAGGAGGTGGCTCTGAGCAGACACTTGCTAGCAGTGTACCCCACCCACAAGTTCTCCTGAGGACTGACCTACTCAAACCTGTTGGCCTAGGCCCTGGGCTCAGTGCAAATTTTGTTAATGGCACACATGCCCCATCCAGCCAACCCTTCCACACACACCATGCCCCTGGCAACCACCATGCTCTCAGGGATCTGGCCTAAGACTAGTGACTCAGTGCAAATTTTGCTAATGCTAAGCATACCCTTTCCAGCTACCCTATACACAGACAGTGAGTACTCCTGGCTGCCATGCCCCGGCTGCCACCGTGCTTCAAAGAATCCAGCCTAGGACTAGTGGCTCAGTGCGAATTTTGCTACCACTGCCACCCCATCCCCACGCCCTTCTGCCGTCATGCCACCTCAGAGCAGACCTGCCTAGGTCTCGCTAACATCACAGACAGCAAACGTAGCCACAACAGGTAGAAAGTCAGTTCAGACCTCTGGGCTGCAAAGAAAAGCGACTCAGACACAATAGCATTAGGCAAGCAATACACATAGGAGACTCCCATGAAGCGTCGAGCACTGGTGAATAGCGAACAGCGCACTGCAGGGCACTACAGGGCCTCTTCTACATAAAGCCACTACTTTCAAGAGCAAAAGATGTAGCTGACTTTCCTAAAACAGAGAAACAGACCCAGAGAGGTAGACAACATGAAGAGACAGAGAAATAAGTCCAAAATGAAAGAATAGGTCCAAATCACAGCCCAATCTGTCATACATCCTAAGTGTAACAGAAATAAGTAAGATGCCTGATCGAGAATTTAAAGTAATGATCATAAAAATACTCACTGGACTCCAGAAATGGGTGGAGGATAGCAGTGAGACCACTGACAAAGAGATAAAAAAGAACATCAGAGATGATTAACTCAGTAAAAGAAATTAAGAATACAATCGGTAGGGGCGCCTGGGTGGCGCAGTCGGTTAAGCGTCCGACTTCAGCCAGGTCACGATCTCGCGGTCCGTGAGTTCGAGCCCCGCGTCGGGCTCTGTGCTGACCGCTCAGAGCCTGGAGCCTGTTTCCGATTCTGTGTCTCCCTCTCTCTCTGCCCCTCCCCCGTTCATGCTGTCTCTCTCTGTCCCAAAAATAAAAAATAAAAAAAAAATTAAAAAAAAGAATACAATCGGTAAAATAAAGAATAGCCTACAGGTAGCAGAGGAACATATCCGTGACCTGAAGCATAGAGTAATGGAAAGTAATCAAGCTGAACAGGTAAGAAATAAATACTGAACAATGAAAACAGGGAACTCAGTGACACCATCAAGCATAATAACATTTGCATTACAGGGATCTCAGAAGAGAAGAGCAAGAAAGGGGGGCAGAAAATGTATTTGATAAAATAATAGCTAAACATTTCCCAAATCTGGCAAGGGAAACATCCAGATTCAAAAGGCACAGAGATCCCTCCAATAAATTCAACCCAAGGAGGTCTGCAACAGACACAGAGTACTTAAAATGACAACAAACAAATAACAAAACAAAAACAAAATGATTAAAAATAATTTTAGGGGCACCTGGGTGGCTCAGTCGGTTGAGCTTCCGACTTCAGCTCAGGTCGTGATCTCACAGCATGTGAGTGCGAGCCCCGTTTCAGTCTCTGTGCAGACAGTTCAAAGAGCCTGGACCCTATTTCAGATTCTGTGTCCCCCTCTCTCTCTGCCTCTCCCCACTCGCACTCTCTCTCTCAAAAATAAAAAAAACATTTAAAATAAAAATTAAAAAAAAAGAATTTTAAAGGTTGCAAAAGAAAAGACAGTTGCATACAAAAAGAACCCCATAAGGCTGTCAGCTGAATTTCAGCAGAAACTTTGCAGGCCAGAAGGGATGGGAATGATATAGTCAAAGTGCTGTAAGGGTAAAATTTGCAGCCAAGAGTACTCGATGCATCAAGGCCATCATTTAGAATAGAAGGAGAAATAAAGAGTTTCCCGGACAAACCAAAGTTAAAAGAATTCATGACTACTAAACAAGCCCTATGAGAAATGTTAAGAAGGCCAAAAAAAAAAAAAAAAAAAAAAAAAAGGAGGATCTGTAAAAATCAGTCAAGACAAGCACAAAATTAAAGAATGTAAAATATGATACTAGGGTGCCTGGATGGCTCAGTTGGTTAAGTGTCCAACTCTTGATTTTGGCTCAGCTTATGATCTCACGGTTCATGAGTTTGAGTTCAAGTCCTACGTCGGACTCTGTGCTGGTTTTCTCCCTCTCTCCCCACCTCTCTCTCTCTCTCAAAAAAAAAAAAAATATATATATATATGATACCAAATATCTGAAACTTAGAGGGGAGCAGAGTGAGAAATGAGTTCAAAATTAAGCTTAATATAGACTGCTCTATGCAGAAGAAGTTATATATAAACCAAATGGTAACCATAAATAACAAAACAGTAAAAGATATGCAAAAAAATAAAGAGTAAGGAATTCAAGTGTATCACTAAAGAAAATGAGCAAATCATGAAAGAAAGCGACAGAAGCTCAAAAACAGAAATTAAAAAAACAACATGACAGATCAATGAAACTAGGAGGTAGTTATTTGAAAAAAAATCAACAAAATTTATAAACTTCTGCCTAACTTCATCAAAGAGACACAGTGTGTGTTGGGAGGGGGAAGGACTCAAATACACAAAATTACCAATTAAAGAGGATAAATAACCAACACCAAAGAAATACAAACAACTGTGAGAGAATATTATGAAAAACTATATGCCAAAAGATTTGGCAACCTAGAAGAAATGGTTAAGTTCCTAGAAACATAACCTACCAAAACTGAAGCAGAAAGCATTAGAAAACTTGAACAGATAATTGCCAACAAGAAGATTGAATCAGTAATCAAAAAACTCCAAACAAACAAAAGTCCAGGACCAGAGGGCTTCACAGGAAAATTCTACCAAACATTTAAAGCAGAACATTTTAATAACTATTCTACTCAAACTATTCCAAAAAATAGAAGGAAAACTTCTGAATTCATTCTATGATGGCACTATCATTCTGGTACCAAAAACCAGATAAAACAACACAAAAACAAAGAAAACTACAGACCCATATCTCTGATGAGCATAGATGCAAAAATTCTCAACAAACTACTTGCAAATAGAATCCAACAATACACTAAAAATTTCATCCACCATGATAAAGTGGGTTTTATTCCCAGGATGCAAGGTTGGATCAATGTGATACATCACATCAATAAGAGAAAGGATAAAAATCATATGATCATCTCAATGGCCACAGAAAAAGAATTTGGCAATGCAGAACCATTCATGAAAATCCCCCCTCCCCCAACAAAGTAGGATTAGAGGGAACATACCTCAACATAATATAGGCAATAGATGAAAAATCCATAGCAAACATCTTGCTCAATGGGGAAAAAAAAGCTTTCCCCCTAAGGTTAAGAATAAGACAAAAAAGTCCATTCTAACCACTTTTATTAAACATAGCAATGGAAGTCCTAGCCACAGCAACTAGATAACAAAAAGAAATAACCAAACTGGTAAGGAAAAAGTAAAACTTTCACTATTTTCAGATGAAATGATACTATATGTAGAACACCCTAAAGACTCCACCAAATAACTACTAGAACTGATAAATGAATTCAGTAAAGTCACAGGATACAAAAGCAATGTGCAGAAATCTATAGCATTTTTATACACTAATAATAAAGAAGCAGAAAAATTACAAAAACAGCCTCATTTACAATTGCACCTAAAATAACAAGACACCTAGGAATAAACCTAACTGAAGAGGTGAAAGATTTGTACTCTGAAAACTATAAAATATTGATGAAATAAATTAAAGATGACACAAAGAAATGGAAAGACACTGTTCATAGACTGGAAGAACAAATAAAGTTAAAATGTCTATACTACCCAAAGCAATGTATACATCTAATGCAATCTCTATCAAAATACCACCAGTGTTTTTTCACAGAACTAGAACAAATAAGCCTAATTTTTGAATGGAACCACAAAATACCCCAAATAGCAAAAGCGCACCAGAAAAAGGAAAGAAAACCTGGAGGTATAATAATTCCAGACCTCATGTTATATTACAAAGCTGTAGTAATCAAAATAGTATGGTACTGGCACAAAGACACATAGATCAATGGAATAGAATAGATAATCCAGAAACGAACCCAAAATTATATGGTCAATTAATCTTTGACAAAGCAGAAAAGAATATTCAATGTGAAAAAGACAATCTCTTCAACTAATGGTGTTGGGAAAACTGGTCAGCTACATGAAAAAGGATGGAACTGGACCACTTTCTTACACCATACACAAAAATAAACTCAAAATGAATTAAAGACCTAAATGTGAGAATCAAAACTATAAACATCCTAGAAGAGAGCACAGGGAATGATTTCTCTGACAATGACCACAGCAACATGTCTCTAGATATGTTTCCTAAAATATAAGCAAAAATAAATTATTGGGACTACATCAAAATAAAAGGCTTTTCCACAGCAAAGTATACAATTAACAAAAGTAAAAGACAATCAACTGAATGGGAAAAAATATATAAAGAACTTATAAAGCTCAACATCCCAAAATGAATAATCCAGTTTAAAAATGAGAAGAAATGAAGAGACATTTCTTTGAAGAAAACATACAGATGGCCAACAGACACATGAAAAGATGCTCAACATCAACCACCATCAGGGAAATGGAAATCAAAACTACAATGATATGTCACCTCACACCTGTCAGAATGGGTAAAATTAAAAACACAGGAAACAACAGGCAAGGATGTGGAGAAAGGAACACTTTCACACTATCAGTGGGAATGAAAACTGGTGGAACCATTCTGAAAAACAGCATGGAGTTTCCTCTAAAAGTTAAAAATAGCACTACCCTGTGATCCAGTGATCAAACTACTGGGTATTTACCAAAAAAAAAAAAAAAAATGCTAATAAGAAGGGATACATACACCCTTATGTTTACTGCAGCATTATTTATAATAGACAAATTATGGAAGCAGCCAAGTGTCCATCGATAGATGAATGGATAAAAAAGAAGTGATATACAATGGACTATTACTCATCCATCAAAAAGAATGAAATCTTGCCATTTGCAATTACATGGATAGAGCTGGAGAGTATAATGCTAAGTGAAATAAGTCAGTCAGAGAATGACAAATACCATATGACTTCATTCATATGTGAAATATAACAAACAAAACAAAGCGAAGGAGAATAAAAAGAGACAAACCAAGAAACAGATTCTTAACTATAGAGAACTGATAGTTACTAGAAAGGAAGTGGGTGGGGAAATGGGTAAAATAGGTGATGGGACTGCACTTGTCATGATGAGGACTGGGTGATGTATAGAATCGTTGAATCACTATATTTTATACCAAGACTAATACAACACTATGTTAACTATACTGTAATTAAATTAAATTAAATTAAATTAATTAAAAAAGAGCAACTAGCATATGCAAGAGACGTCCCCAGAGCTCTGTTTAGCAATGTATGAGCTGTGGGAAAGCTCTCCAGATCAGAGGGCCTGGAAAATGTCAGTTTATGTTCCCATCCCACCTTGAAAACTTAGGCAAGAGCAGGGTTCAGACACCATAATGGGTGGGTCTAGTCATCTCAGTGAGCTTGACACCAGTGAGCTCAGCATCCAGAAGCCTATACCAGCCCTAGTCATACTGGGTCACAGAGAAAGAAGCCAAATTTAACAGGGTCAAGGAACCATGGGAAACCTCTCTCCACCTCAACCTTAAAAGCCCAGACTTAAACAGGGTCTGGCCATTGTAGGAAGTGGGTCAGATTACCACAGAAAGCTTTTGACCTCAGCAAACCCATGGTCCTCAAGCCCACACCAATCCTGGTTATGCTGGGGCACAGAAAAAGAACTATGATTTAAAAGGGCTAAGGAATTGTGAGAACATTCTCTCCCTCTCTAGCATAAAATCCCAGACGAGGGCAGCCTCTGCTTCATGGTGAGCTTGTGACTTCAGCAAGCCTAGGCTCCATAAGCCCACACCAGCTGCCTTGTTTGTGGTGCTGGAACAGAAGAAACAAAATGCAGTTTTCTGGGCATTTTTGAAATAATATTTTTTTACTTTTAAAAATATGTCTTATTTTTTTCTTTTAGGACTTGTTTTTTTCTACCTTGTGCTCTTTAAAAAATTTTTTTTATCTCCTTTTATTTCTTTTTAAATTTTTTTCATTTTCTTCCTTTCTTTTTTCTTATTGTTTGCTTTATTCTTTCTGTAAAAAGCCATGGCTTAAAAGAGTAACTAGTAAATATGGCCAGAGCTCCAGCCCACCAGCAAATCACCAAGTACATATAGTCTGCCTAAGGGACACCATACACAAGACCATTTCTTCAACTTTAGGAGAAACACTCATGTTTTCTAACCCATAGGAACAAACACAAAATTTAACAGGAGGAGGAGACAGGATGTGCTCCAAAACAAAGAACCAGAAAAATGTTAGAAAAAGAACTAAATAAAACAGATAAGCCATATGCCTGATAAAGATACTCCACGGGCTGGAGAAAAGAATGGAGGAACTCAGTGAGACCTTCAATAAGGATATAAAATGTTAAAAAGAACTAATCAGGGGCACCTGGGTGGCTCAGTCAGTCAAGAGTCTGACTCTTGATATTGGCTCAGGTCATGATCTCAGGGTCATGAGTTCAAGACCCATGTCAGTTCTGCACTGACAGCATAGATTCTTGGGATACTTGGGATTCTCTCTCTCCTCTCTATCTCTGCCCCTCCCCCACACTTGCTCGCTCTCTCTCTCTCAAACAAATAAATTTTTTTTTTTTTAGAAAAGAACTAATCAGACATACTAGAGGAAATCAACAACAACAAAATAAAACACACACTAGAGGGAATCAACAATTGATTAGAGGATGTAGAAGAACATATCAGCGATGTGGAAGACAGGATAATGGAAAGCACACAAGCTGAACAACAAAGAGAAAAAAATTAAAAATGAGGACAGATTAAGAGATCTTTTGAACAAAATTAAGGAAACAAACATTAAAATTATAGGGGTCCCAGAAGAAGAAGAAGGAGAGAAAGAGACTCACATGTACAACTTATTTGAAGAAATAATAATGAAAACTTCTCTAATCTGGGGAAGAAACTAGACATCCAAGTCCAGGAAGCACAGAGAATTCCAAACAAGAAGAATCCAAGGAGGTCCACACCATGGCACATAATAACCAAAATGTTAACTGTTAAAGATAAAAAGGAGAATTTTAACAGCAGCAAGAGAGAAACAAAAAGTTACCTACAAGGGAAAACCCACAAGACTATCATCTAATTTTATAGCAGAAACTTTGCAGGACAGAAGGGAGTGGCATGATATATTCCAAGTACAAAAAGGAGAAACCTACAACTAAGAATACTCTATCCAACAAGGTTATCATTCAGATTTGAAGGAGAGATTAAAAAGTTTCCCAGACAAAAAATAGAGTTTATCACCACTAAACTAGCCTTACAAAAATGTTAGAGACTGCTTTAAGTGGAAAAGAAATTGCTATAACTGGAAATAGGAAAAATATTAATAAAAAGAGTTTTTTTCTTCTTCTTTTTGAATGTTTGAACTTAAATTACCACCCAATTAATATGGACTACTATTTTCTTAGAGTTTTACATATGAACATCATGGTAACCACAAACCCCAAATCTCTATTAGATGCAAACAAAAAAGAGAAAGAAAGCCAAACAAAACACTATACTTATCAATCACAATGACAGAGAGCAAAAATAGAAGAAGTAACTACAAACAAGAAAACAAATTTTAAAAATGTCAATAAGTACATAGCTATTAAAAATTACTTTAAATGTAACTGATAAATATTCTGATCAAAAGAGTGGTGGAATGGATAAAAAAGAAACATAAATAAAACAGCATAGAGACCCCCCCAAATAAACACACATTTACATGGTCTAGACAAGAATATACAATGTGGAAAAGCCAGTCTTTTCAATAATGATGCTGGGAAAACTGGGCAGATACTTGTAAAAGAACAAAACTGGACTTATTTCTAACACCATGCACAAAAACAAATTCAAAATTGATTACACACGTAAGTGTGAGACCTGAAACCATACAAATCCTGGAACAGGACACAGGTAATATTTTCTATGACATTAGCCATAACAGTATTTTTCTAGATATGTCTCCTAAGGCAAGAAAAACAAAACCACAAATAAACTATTGGGACATTAAAAGAAACAGCTTTTGCATACCCAAGGAAACCATCAACAATACTAAAAGACAAACTGCTGAATGGGAGAAGATACTCACAAATGATAGTATAGAAAATAAGCGATTAGTATTGAAAATCTATGAAGTGGCACAAAAACAGACACTCAGATCACTGGAACAGAATAGAGAACCCAGAAATGGACCCACAAACGTATGGCCAACTAATATTTGACAAAGCAGAAAAGAATATCTAATGGAGTAAAGACAGTCTCTTCAGCACATGGTGCTGGGAAAACTGGACAGTGACATGCAGAAAAATGAACCTGGACCACTTTCTTGCACTGTACACAAAAATAAACTCAAAATGGATGAAAGACCTAAATGTAAGACAGGAAGGCATCAAAATCCTCAAGGAGAAAGCAGGCAAAAACCTCTTTGATCTCAGCCGCAGCAACTTCTTACTCAACACATCTCCGGAGGCAAGGGAAACAGAAGCAAAAATGAACTATTGGGACCTCCTCAAAATAAAAAGCTTCTGCACAGCGAAAGAAACAATCAGCAAAACTAAAAAGCAACTGACAGAATGGGAGAAGATATTTGCAAATGATATATCAGATAAAGGGTTACTATCCAAAATCTATAAAGAATTTATCAAACTCAACACCCAAAAAATAAATAATCCAGTGAAGAAATGGGCAAAAGACATGAATAGACACTTCTCCAAAGAAGACATCCAGATGACTAACCGACACATGAAAAAATGCTCAACATTACTCATCATCAGGGAAATACAAATCAAAACCACAATGAAATACCACCTCACGCCTGTCAGAAAGGCTAACATTAACAACTCAGGCAACAACAGATTTTGGCGACGATGCAGAGAAAGAGGATCTCTTTTGCACTGCTGGTGGGAATGCAAACTGGTGCAGCCACTCTGGAAAATAGTACACAGTTTCCTCAAAAAGTTAAAAATAGAACTATCCTACAACCCAGCAATTGCACTACTAGGTATTTGTCCAAGGGATACAGGTATGATGTTTCCAAGGGGCACATGTACCCCAATGTGTAGAGCAGCACTATCAACAATAGCCAAAGTATGGAAAGAGCCCAAATGTACATAGATGGATGAATGGATAAAGAAGATGTGGTATATATATGCAATGGAGTATTGCTTGGCAATCAAAAAGAATGAAATCTTGCCATTTGCAACTATGTGGATGGAACTGGAGGGTATTGTGCTAAGTGAAATTAGTCAGAGAAAGACAAAAATCATATGACTTCACTCATATGAGGACCTTAAGAGACAAAACAGATGAATGTAAGGGAAGGGAAACAAAAATAATACAAAAACAGGGAGGGGGACAAAACATAAGAGACTCTTAAAAATATGGAGAACCAACAGAGGGTTACTGGAGGGGTTGTGGGAGGGGGGGATGGGCTCAATGTGTAAGGGGCATTAAGGGATCTACTGAAATCATTGTTGCACTATATGCTAAGTAACTTGGATGTAAATTTAAAAAAATTTTTTTAAAAACACTAAAAAAGAAAATCTATGAAGAATTTATACAAATCAATGTGAAACAAACAACCCAACAAAATCCCAAATAATTTTATTAAAAATGGGCAAAGGTCCTCAATAGATATTTTCCAAAGGAGACATACAGATAGTCAATAAACACATGAAAAGATAGTCAATGTCACTAATCATCAGGGAAATACAAAACAAAACCAAAATAAGCTATCACCTCACACTTGTTAGAATGGATAAAATCCAGAAGACAAGAAACAAGTGTTGGCAAGGATGTGGGGGAAAACAGGAACCTTTGTGGGGAAAAAATAAGAGCTGGAATGTAAACTCAATTCAGATTTCACAAACTTTCCCTCAACAGCACAATCTTTCCAGAGTAAAAGTAGAAGCCTCCATCCCTTCTAGGCAGACAGACAGGCAGATACCTTCTCACAATACCAAATACTTCCAATTTGCTGGGAGTGAGAGTTTCAAAATATTTACTTTTGTGAAAAATTTGAACTCTTAAAGTTGTAATATCTGTATCATAAAGTTGTAAGAAACACTGTTTTGCCTGAAATCTACAACTCCATCATCTTTGTTCCCTCAAACATCTTGAATATGTTACAGTTTCTTAACACTACTTTCTGTTTAATGGTTTTTGAGATCATGTCATAATTATGCATTAGTTTCCTAAGTCTCTTGTTCATGATCTTGAGACTCAATAATCTAAACACCAGTGAATTTCAGCTCTAAACTTCAATCAAGTAGATAGATTTTGGAAATTTCAAAGAGTAGTTCTAACCCTTCATATCACTTCACCAAAAATAAAACGACACTTAGCACTTCTCCCACCCTGCCTGTCTAGTTAAGGAACGTCCACACTGCATACATTGACTTTTCTATATTCCTGCCAGGCTCTTTACAAACAAGGAAGACCAAGGAACATTTCACTAGTCTCAGAGATTATACCATTTAATTCTTAAAAAAATTTTTTTAACATTTATTTTTTTTTTTGAGAGAGAGAGAGGGAGACACAGAGACAGAGCATAAGGGGGGGTGGGGCAGAAAGAGAGGAAGTCAGATTCCGAAGCAGGTTCCATGCTCAGAGCTGTCAACACAGAGCCCTACGCAGGGCTTGAAATCAGAAACCCCAAGATCATAACCTGAGCCAAAGTCGGATGCTTACCCAACTAAGCCACTCAGGCGCCCCTAATTCTAAAGGTATATTTACTACCTTTAATATGATATATTAAAGCATACGATATATGCTCTCTGGTCTCTGATGTGTTCCTCCTGCATCATTGTGTCTAATCAGAGCTGAAGTGAACTCTAAATGATTCGGCTGTATTTGTAGGGAATAATGTATGTAGTAATGCACTTTGAGATTCAGAGGGAAACTACTGTCTGTGCACAAATAAGGAGTAGCCAGGAGTGACACTTAATGCAGAAGATTATTCTTATTGATCCTTTTCAGAAAAATAAAGCTTGTGTTCTTGGGTGTCAGAGGTGTACTGGTTCCTTTTAATCATGGAGACAAATGTTCTTACACACTTGTACTCAGAACAAATCCACTGCCTTGGAAAATCTAAACACACCAAATTGATCTTGATGACTGCAATGTTAATGCAGGGATCAGGGGGAGGGAGGGAGGAAGAGGAGAACCAACAATTTTTTTTTAAAGACATTACATTTTCAATAACCTGGCTGAGTTATAGAATTCTTATGTAGAAAAAGAGCTTTTAGATTAGGAGAGATTTTTTTTCCAGGTTTGTCTTTAATTCTCAGATCCAAGGTAAGCTAATTGAAAAGAAGCATGGATATTTTTCCTTCTCTTATGGTCAAATTACAGTAGGTCATTATTCAACCTCTTCCAAATATTCCAAGTTGTGTGGAAAAATGTAATCTTGTTTGTAAGGCATCAAGAGATGCTCAGATGCAGAAACGGAAGCAAGTTCTAATAATACCTAAATTCATAACACTTCTTTTCCAGGCTGCCTATTTAACAATGGACTGCTATGTACCTTCACACATTATTTTGATTTTTAAAGTTACTTTAAGGTTAGTTCACTATCTTTTTTCCTTCTCACTCATCTTTCATATATTATACGTGCATGTAATTATTTATTGCATATCAAATATTTTTGTTTCCCTCCAATCCTTCCTAATACAAACACACACACCCACATATTTCCATTCACACTGACTCATGTTTTCCCCTTTACTATGCAGTCAGAATTTTTGAAATGATAGTGGCAAAAGCATCTGATATTCACTGTCTTCAAATCATTACTTTTCATCTTTCCTGAGTATCCAGAAATCTGAATTCTGTCTGCCACATTGTCCAAACTGTTCTTACAAAGGTACTGAGCTCTTAATTTTTGACTATTTGGCTTACTCTCAGAAAGGTGGATATTATTTTCATGTTTACACCTTCTACAATATTTCATCTCCCTTTGGAATCTGTGGTATCACTTCATCTGGCTTTCCTTTGGAATTATTATTCAGACTTTATATGTTTTGTTCTCTGCTCATTCTGTCTCTTACCTATATTCCACTTTGCTTTCAGATTTTCTCATATTCTTACACTTTAAGAAATCAAATGCATGGCATTGGCGCCTTTTTTTTTTTTTTTGTAGTTTCAAGTTTTTATTTAAATTCCAGGTAGTTAACAGGGCATCTGGGTGGCTCAGTCAGTTAAGCGTCTGACTTGAGCTCAGGTCACGATCTCATGGCTCCTGAGTTTGAGCCCCGTGTCGGGCTGTGTGCTGACAGTGAGGAGCCTGGAGCCTGCTTTGGATTCTGTGTCTCCCTCTCTCTCTGCCCCTCCCTTCCTCATGCTCTGTCTCTGTCTCAAAAATAAATAAAAACATTAAAAAAAATTTAAATTCCAGTTAGTTAACATACAGTGTTTTGTTAGTGTCATGCGTAGGATTTATTGATTCATCACCTCCATACAATACCCAGTACTCATCACAACAAATGCCCTCCTTAATACCCATCACCCATTTAGCCCAACGCCCCATCTACCTCCCCTCCAGCAAACTTCAATTGGTTCTCTATAGTTAAGAGACTGCTTTAGGGTTTGCTTTGCTCTTTTTCTCCCCATGTTCATCTGTTTTGTTTCTTAAATTCCACATATAAGTGAAATCATAGGGCATTTGTCTTTTTCTGACTCACTTTGCTTAGCACAATACTCCCCAGCTCCATCTATGTCCCTGCAAATGGCAAGATTTCATTCTTTGTTTAAGGCTGGTAATATTCCATTGTATATATATGTACCACTTCTTTATCCATTCATCAGTCGATGGGCATTGGGCTCTTTCCACAATTTGGCTATTGTTGATAGTGCTGCTATAAACATCAGAGTGCATGTGTCCCTTCAAATCAGTTATTTTGTATCCTCTGAGTAAATACTTAGTAGTATATTGGCTCATAGGGTATTTCTATTTTTAACTTTTTGAGGAACCTCCATGCTGTTTTCCAGAGTGGCTGGACCGGTTTGCATTCCCACCAACAGTATAAAAGGGTTCCCCTTTCTCCACATCCTTGCGAACATCTGTTGTTTCTTATGTTAATTTTAGCAATACTTAGGGGTATAAAATGATACCTCATTGTAGTTCTGATTTGTATTTCCCTGATGATCAGTGATAGTAAGCTTCTTTTCATCTGTCAGCCATCTGGATGTCCTCTTTGGAAAAATGTCTTATTCATGTCTTCTGCCCATATTTTAACTGGGTTGTTTTTGCGTGTTCAATTTTATAAACAAGTTTTTTATAGATTTTGGATACTAACCCTTTATCAGATATGTCATTTGCAAATCTCTTCTCCCGTTCTGTAAGATGTCTTCTAGCTTTGTTGATTGCTTCCTTCGCTGTGCAGAGGCATTTTGTCTTAATGGAGTCTGAATATTTTATGTTTGTTTTTGAATCCCTTGCCTCAGGGGACCTTGCTAGCAAGAAGTTGCTACAATGTCAAAGAGGTTACTTCCTGTGCTCTTCTCTAGGATTTTTATGGTTTCCTGTCTCACATTTAGGTTTTTCATCCATTTTGCATTTATTTGTGGGTGTGATGTAAGAAAGTGATCCACTTTCATTCTTTCGCATGTTGCTCTCCAGTTTTCCCAACACCATTTGTTGAGGAGACTACCTTTTTGCCATTGGATGTTGTTTCCTGCTTTGTCAAAGATTAGTTGACCATATAGTTGTGGGACCATTTCTGGGTTTTTCCATTATGTTCCATTGATCTATAGGTCTCTTTATGTACCACACTGTCTTGATCACTACAGCTTTGTAATATAACATGAAGTACAGAATTGTGATGCCTTCTGCTTATCTCTCCCTCAAGACTGCATTATCTGTTCGGGGTCTTTTGTGCTTCCACACAAATTTTAGGATTCATTGTGCTAGCTTTAGGAAATGCTTGTGGTATTTTGATAGGGATTGCACTAAATGTGTAGATTGCTTTGGGTAGTATAGACATTTTAACAATATTTGTTCTTCCAAGCCAAGAGGATGAAATGTTTTTCCATTTCTTTGTGTCCTCTTCAATTTCTTTCATCAGTGTTTTACAGTTTCCAGAGTACAGATCTCTCATCTTTTTGGTTAGGTTTATTCCCAGGTATCTTAAGGCAATTGTAAATGGGATTGATTCTTTGATTTCTCTTTCTGCTGCTTCATTACTGGCATATAGAAATGCAATAGATCTCTGTATGTTGACACTGTATCCTGCAACTTTACCGAATTCATGTATCAGTTTTACCGATTATTTTTGGTGGAGTCTTTTGGGTTTTCTATGTAAGTTTCATGTCATTTGCAAATAGAGAAACTTTGACTTCTTCCTTGTTGATTTGGATGTTTTTTATTTTTTTTTTTAATTTTTTTTTTAAACATTTATTTATTTTTGGGACAGAGAGAGACAGAGCATGAACGGGGGAGGGGCAGAGAGAGAGGGAGACACAGAATCGGAAGCAGGCTCCAGGCTCTGAGCCATCAGCCCAGAGCCCGACGCGGGGCTCGAACTCACGGACCGTGAGATCATGACCTGAGCCGAAGTCGGCCGCTCAACCGACTGAGCCACCCAGGCGCCCCTTTTTGTTGTTTCAAGTATAACAGTGGTGAGATGGAACATCCTAGTCTTGTTCCTGACCATAGAGGAAAACCTCTCAGTTTTTCCCCACTGAGCACGTTATTAGCTGTGGGCTTTTCATATATGGCCTTGAGTTTTGGAAGTTTTCTTTCCATTTCTATTTTTTGGAATAGTTTAAGAATAGGTATTAATCTTTTTATTTTTTTATTTTTTTTAACATTTATTTTTGAGACAGAGAGAGACAGAGCTTGAATGGGGGAGGGTCAGAGAGAAAGGGAGACACAGAATCCGAAACAGGCTCCGGGGTCTGAGCTGTCAGCACAGAGCTCGACACGGGGCTCAAACTCATGGACTGCGAGATCATGACCTGAGCCGAAGTCGGACGCTCAACTGACTGAGCCATCCGGGTGCCCCAGTATTAATCTTCTTTAAATGTCTGGTGGAATTCCCCTGGGAAGCCATCTGGCCCTGGACTTTTGTTGGGAGATTTTTGATTAGCGATTCAATGTCTTTGCTGATTATCAGTCTGTTCAATTTTTCCATTTCTTCCTATTTCAGTTTTGGTAGTTTATATGTTTCTAGAAATTTATCCATTTCTTCCAGATTGCCCAGTTTGTTGGCATATATATTTTTTACAATATTCTTATAATTGTATTTCTGTATATTGGTTGTTATTTCTCCATTCTCATTACTGATTTTGATTCTTTTTTCTTTTTGATAATTTGGCTAGGGGGTTATAAATTTTATTAGTTCTTTCAAAGAACCAGCTATGGTTTCATTGATCTGTTCTACTAGGGTTTATTTGTTTGTTTCTCTATCATTTATTTGTGCTCTAATTTTTATTATTTCCCTTCTTCTGTTGGCTTTATGTTTCTTTTGCTCTATTTCTAGCTCTTTTAGGTGTAATGTTAGGTTATGTATTTGAGATTTTTCTTGCTTCTTGATGTAGGCCTGTATTGCTATATACTTCCCTCTTATGACCACTTTTGCCATATCCCAAAGGTTTTGGACCATCATGTTTTCATTTTCATTTGTTTCCATATACTTTTTAATTTTTTTTTCTCTAATTTCCTTGTTGACCCACTCATTTGTAGGATGTTCTTTAAATATCTATGTATTTGTGTTCTTTCCAATTTTTTTCTTGTGGTTGACATCAAGTCATACCATTGTGGTCTGAAAATATGCATAACTTGATCTCAACCTTTTTGTACTTGAGACCTGATTTGTGACCTAGTGTGTGATCTATTCTGGAGAATGTTACATGTGCACTTGAATAGAATATATATTCTGCTGCATTAGAATGAAATGTTCTGGATGTATCTGTTAAGCCCATCTGGTGCAGTGTGTCATTCAAAGCCATGGTTTCCTTACTGGTTTTCTGCTTAGATGATCTATCCATGTAACTGGGGCATTAAAGTCCCCTACTATTACTGTATATTATCAATGAGTTCCTTTATGTTTTTATTGTTTCATATATTTGGATTCTTCTAAGTTGGGGACATAAATATTTACAATTGTTAGATCCTCATGTTGGATAGACTCCTTTTTTATGATATAGTGCTCTTCTTCATCTGTTACAGTCTTTTGTTTAAAATCTAGTTTGTCTAAGTATGGCTACTCTAGTTTTTATGTTCATTAGCATAATAAATGGTTCTCCATCCTCTCAGAATCTGAAGCCGTCTTTAGGTCTAAAATGAATCTCTTGTAGGCAGGATACTGATGGGCCTTTTTTTTTTTTTTTTTTTTTTTCCATCCATCCTGACACCTAAGTCTTTTTTTTGGAGCATTTAGTCCATATACATTCAGAGTAATTATTGATAAATATGAATTTAGTGCAATGTTATTTCTTGTTTTGTCATTGTTTCTGGATAATTTCTCTGTTCCTTTTTAGTCTTTCCCACTGAAAGAGTCACCTTTAGTATTTCTTGCAGGTCTGTTTTAATGGTCATGAGTTCCTTTAGTTTTTGTTTGTCTTGGAATCTCTATGTCTCCTATTCTGAATGGCATCCTTGCTGGATAGAGTATTCTTGGCTGCATATTTTCTTCTCCTTAGCACATTGAATATGCCATGCTACTCACTTCTGGCCTGTCAGGTTTCTGAGAAGAGATCTGCTGCTTACCTTATTTGTCTTCCTTTGTAAGTTAGGGATGTCTTTTGTCTTGCTGCTCTTAGGATTTTTTATTTTGCAAATATAACTATGATGTGTCTTGGCACTGGCCTGATTTTGTTGATTTTGTTGGGAGTTCTCTGTGCTTCCTGGATTTGGAAGTCTGTTCCCTAACCGAGATTAGGGAAATTTTCAGCTATAATTTCCTCAAATAAACTTTCTGCACCCTCTTCTCACTTCTTTGGCGACTCCTAGGATATAAATGGTACATTTCATGGAGTCACTGAGTTCCCTAAGTCTACTTTTGTAATCCAAGATTTTTCCTTCGCTCTTTTGATCAGCTTCATTATTTTCCATAATTCTATTTTCTGTATCATTTATTGGTTCCTCTGATTCTTCAGCCCTTGTGGTCTTTGCATCCAGTTGGTTTCAAATCGTGGTTGCTGCATTTTTCATTTCAGCCTGATTAATTTTAAGCCATTTTATCTCTGTGGTAAGAGACTCCCTGGTGTCTTCTATACTTCACTCAAGCCCAGCTAGTACCCTCGTGATAGTTGCTTTAAATTCTGCATCAGTCATATTAAATATTTTTCTATTAGATCCCTAGCTGTGACCTTTTCTTGTTCTTTCTTTTGGGATGAATTCTTCCATCTTGACATTTCATCTAGGTCTCTGTCTTTGTGTTAGGAAAGCCTGCTATGTTTCTTACTCCTGAGAGTAATGGCTTTATGGAGCAGACGTAATATAATAACCAGGGCCTGGCACTTCAGGATGTCACTTCAGGATATAAGTGTGTGCTATACACACTCTGCTGCTGTGTTCTAGCTGCTTTATCCTTTATCCAGGTCAGTTCTCTGCAGAGTTTCTCCTTGCCTGCAGTGGGGAGTGCTTGGACATTGGCCAAAATGTGGCAAATTTTAACTAGGTGTGCTTTGATCTGCTAGTTAAAAGAAACCTGATGCTATTTCCACTAGAGCTGAAGCTTGGCAGAGAACCCTATGGTCAGTAGACATGATGTGTGCAGGGGTTTGTGCTGGTTTTCTGGGGGAGGGTCCTGTTGCACTGGTTCTCAGGCACACTTCCAGCAGAGCACGGGGGGCAGGGCTTCTTGTAAGCAATTTAGGCAACCAGTGTTGGTGCTTTGATGTTTATTGAAATTAGTTTATACTAAGAGGCAGGGGAGGCAAATGGCACTAGCCATCTCCTTTGTCCATGGAGAGGGGATTTCATGTTTGCTACTATCACGGAAGCCCTCCCAGAAGAGCAAAGCATTTCCCCTCATGTACTGTAGATGTTTTTCAGATCACTGTAGTCACGCTGTCTGTATCTGGGTGGAATGCCTGCCTGGACCAGTGCAGTGCACTTTGGGCAATATCCCAACCAGACCAACTGAGTTTTAAAACTCTAAACTTTAGGGGCCTGGTGTGGAGGGGACCTGCACTGGTCCTTCCGGATGAGGGTCTTGCTGTGGTGGGACTGATGCAGGTTTGACCCAGAAGGGTGGCTGCACCAGATCATAGGAGTGTGGGGTTTGGAGCAAAGCTCACTAAACAGCCAGAGTCCAGGTTAGCTGACCTCAACAGTTGTTGCCATGCCTATGCTGAGGGATGGGGGAGGGAAATGGCACCCACCAGATTCTTTGTCCCCAGAGAGGTCATGCCACCTTTCTCAATGTGCTCCAAGGAAGGGGAACCATCTCTCCCAGTGTGTCTCTGGTGATACACAAATTGCACCCTCTATCCCTGTGTTACCTGCCTACTGACTCTATAGGAGCACTGAAGCACCTTCAGGGCTCTATACCAGCCATACCACAGACCTCTAAAACTCCATTTTTTGAGCTACATTTGTTGCAATACCCATGAAAATCAGCTCTCGTTTTCCCTGTTAATGGCTTTGGGGAAGTGTTTTCCTTGTGCTATCTCCTATGCACTCCTCTCTCTCTCTCTACAACCAGGGCAGGCCCCCTTCCCTCCATACCACTCCTGATCCATTTCTCCTCAAACCATGTCTCAGTACCTCCTACCTTCTACAATGTGGCCTCCTCTCTTGCTCTAGCTATGCAATGTGTTCAGTCAGTTCTCAGATTGATTTCTTGGGTATTCAGAATGATTTGGTATTTATCTAGCTGTGTTCAAGGAACAAGGCAAGCCTAGGATCCTCCTATTCCTCTGCCATCTTAGCTCCTCCTCTCACAATTGGCCCTTCTCTTGAATGCTAGACATCTATTAGAAAGTGTTTGTATGTTTCACACTTAACTTCATACTTAATGTCTCCACATTTTAACTCTCCAAATTCTCTCTAAACCTGCACACTCCTCAATGCATTTCCACTTACAGTCAAAGGCAAAGCTCTTCAGCCAGTTGTCTTATAATTCTTTGAGTCATGCTTCTTTTTAATCTGTTAAATTTTTTTTTTTAACGTTTATTTATTTTTGAGACAGAGAGAGACAGAGCATGAACGGGGGAGGGTCAGAGAGAGAGGGAGACACAGAATCTGAAACAGGCTCCAGGCTCTGAGCACTCAGCACAGAGCCTGACGCGGGGCTCGAACTCACAGACCGCGAGATCGTGACCTGAGCCGAAGTCGGACACTCAACCGACTGAGCCACCCAGGCGCCCCATTAATCTGTACACTCAATAACTCATATAGCTTCTCTGTTTACAATATCCATCACTTCCACTTCCCAATGGTTCATCACCTCCTCCCTTGGACCTGGATTATTAAAAAAGCTTCCTAGTTTACTTCAGTGTTTCTTTTCTCCTCACCACTATTATCCTTATACTTATTGCCAAGATATGACTGCCATGTACAGAACTCCTACAAAAGATGCCATACCTCAGAAGCACCATTTACATGGCAGAAATTATAATTTTTTACATTTATTATGGCAAATTTCAAGCAATTATTTGTTCTAACAAAATAAGTACATTAAAAACAATTTTTGCAATATATGGAAGGAAAGGACTTAAGGAAGGAATGTTTTTACTAATTTGCACCCAGTGCCATATGGAATAATTGGCCCTGAATAAAATTGGCTTTCTAGAACATTGATTGAGTTGTCCCACTTCTCCAGTTAGGCCTTAAATTCCTATTTTAAGATAGTCTAAGTGGTACAAAGTTCCAGATACTGATCCAACCTTTACCCAAGTACATTTTTCATATCTACCTTGTGCTTCAGCCCCACTGTGAGGATTTGTTGGCATAATTTTATTTTACCTATTTGAATTCTCTTCATCCCCTCCCCCTTTCTTCTCTGCTTATCAAAATGCAGATTAGGCAACAAAAGCAAAAATAAACACGCGGGGTTACACCAAACTAAAAAGCTTCTGCATAGCAAAGGATACCATCACAAAATGAAAAGGCAACCTACTGAATGGAAGAAGATATTTGCAAATTATGTATTAGAGATTAATATCAAACTATATAAGGAACTTCTACAACTCAATAGCAGAAAAACAATCTGATTATAAATTGGGCAGAGGATCTGAATAGACATTTTTTCAAAGAAGAAATAGAGATGGCCAACAGGTACATGAAAAGATGCTCAACATCACTAATCATCAGAGCAATGCAAATCAAAACCACAATGAGATATCATCTCACTTATTGGAATAGCTAGTATCAAAAATACAAGAAATAACACATGTTGATAAGGATGTGGAAAAAAGGGCACCCTGTGGAGTGTAAGTAATGTAACTTAGTATAGCTACTACAGAAAACAGTGTGGAGATTTCTCAAAAAATTAAAAAAAGAACTACTCTATGATCCAGAAATTCTACTTCTGGATACTTATCCAAGGAAAACAAAAACACTTACTTAAAAATATATATTTGCTCCCATGTTCATTGCAGCATTATTTACTATAGCCAAGATATAGTAACAACTTAAGTGACAGATAAATGGATAAATGGATATATATGTACATGTACACATATCGGTATTCTCAAAAAGAATGAAATTTTTCCATTTGCAAGAACATGGATAGAGCTTAGGGCATAATGGTAAGTGAACTAAGTCACACAAAGAGAGACAAATATCATATGATGTCACTTACATGTGAAATCCAAAGAAGAAAGAGGAAGAAAAGAAAAAACAAGGGAATGAACTCCTGGATACAGAGAACTTATTGGTTACGGCCAGAGGCAGGGTGTATGGAAAATGGGTAGGGGAGTCTAAAGGTACACACTTCCTGTTATAAAATAAATAAGTCCTGAGGAAGTAATGTACAACAGAGTGACTATAGTTAATAACACTGCATTGCACATTTGAAAGTTGTTAAAGGAGTAGATCTTACAGGCTCTCATCACAAGAAAACAATTGTAACTCCGCATGGTAATGGATGTTAACTAGACTTACTGTGGTGAAAATTTCACAGATTATACAAATACAAAATCATTACGTTGTATGCCTGAAACTAACAAAATGTTGTATGTTAATTATACCTCAATAGGAGTGGTTAAAAAAATGTAAGCCAAAATTCACCCTTCTGATTAGATACTGCCTGGTAGCTTTGATTAATTTATTTCCTAAGCATTTATATTTAACATTATAATAAACACTTTATTTGTTTGTTTATTTATTTATAATAAATACAACTGTGCAGAACTTACTTATGTAACAGGTTAAATGTAACACATAGGTTGAATCATGTGAAATTGCCTTAAAAAAAAAAAAAAGTCAACTATTGGCACTTTCATATGGCCCAAAGTATTGTTTTTCCATTTTTAAGTAAAACCATCTTGTATATATTATTTACCCATTAAACCAGGGATCTCTTTTCGTATGATTTATGGATCCTAGAATAGTTTTTACACTTTAAATCATTGTAAAACAATAAGAGAGAACATGAGGTAAAGACTATATGTGGCCCACAAAGTCTAAAATACATATAGCTGGGCCATGTGCAGAAAAGTTGGCAGACTCTTGCACTAAACCACTACCAAATGGGGGGAGATCCTTGTGTCACCAACATGGCACAGTGCTTAAGACTCCCTAAATGCTTTTCAAACTTAACCAAGAGATTGATGAATTTCCTAAGAAAAAACATAAGGTGAAAATGGTCCTAGTTTTTTTTCCTCAGTGAAACCTTTTTGGAAAAAAAAAAAAGGAATTACAAATATTCTCACTTTGAGCACGCTTTGCAGCTCACCCAAACATCGATATCCAAAACTATTATAGTCAAATGATATAGAGCAAGGGTTTTCTTATGCTGCCAGCAACAAGGCCACTGGGTCGGAGTTATCTGTCAGTAATCCAAATAAATCCTGACGGCAACTAGAGGTTGTGGTGGGAGAGGATGTGTGAGACATGGTGCTGCTTAATAGCGTTAACATTTGTTGACATTCAAAGTCCTAAACAAAAACAAAACAAAACAAAACAAAAATCTCTTCCTGAACTGCATCATTGCAAAGTGCTTAAAAAACTTTGTCCAAGAGCCCAGGCGCTTCATCACTGGCCACATTCCCGCTGAAGAAATGGTCTAGAGACGATTGCTCTTAAATCAAAAAAAGGCAAAATTGTACTTGGCAGCCATAATGCAAGGGAGAAAAATTCCGCTTGGAACAACAGCCTTTTCCTCTATTTTATACACTCACATATTCTCTTGCTTTTTACTATCATGTTTGGTATATCCTGACAGCTTAGAGAAAAGGGATCTTTTTCGCAGTCTTTTTGAAAATGGGGTCTTGTGAAATAGTTTGGTAAATTAAATTTATCCCTTCACAGTTAACCTCCAAAGGTAGTGTTGTCGGTATTTTCACTAAGACATTTAAGAAGTGCTTTGGAAATGTAGAATTATCGAAACACTCATTTCCTGTTTTAGTTCTGTGTCATATCACAGCTGTGCTCAATTACGGCTTTTTGAAAAGCAGCAGACAGAAAACAATGTCTTTTTCCCCTCTATTCTTTGTAATTCTTCAAAATAAATAAATAAACACACAAACCCAACACTTTCAATTGGAACCCCTCGTCCAATGCTTTTAGAAGTACAGACATCTTAAAGTATCATTTCTAAGCAATAGAAAAAATAGCTTATTTCTAACTATACAGCATAGTCTAGGGAAACTCTTTATTTCCAACTGTGTGCCAGAGTTGCTAGTTTCTTATTGAACATCTTAACTGCCAAACTAACTCATTTTAAACTCACCATGAAAAGCTTTTTCACGTTGCAAATACAATAGTGTTTCCGGGACTAGATATACAAGGTAGAATCCTCCTCGTGAAAGTAAACAGCAGGAGAAATTCAGAGTAGCTACATCTCTCCATCCAAGTTTAGGAGTTTATCCAAAATCCTAACCAATGTAGATCTCTTAGCTATTGTTTGGCCTTTATCCCTGACGCACAAAACTCAATCACTGGACTATAGAACAAGAGCCAAACCCTTTAGCATAACAGCTAAGATTTTTCAGTTTGGTTCATTATGTTTCAAGCCCAATGCGGGCATTTTAGGACTGATCTCATTGACTTCTGAACAGAATTTGATAGGATTAACCACTCCTTATAACTTAGAATATATTTTCTTTGCAGTGTAACACAGACAGAATTTCCCTCTATCCCTTTCTTTTTAAAATCTCTTTTGTATTTATTTGTTCTTTTTCTTTAAATCCCTGAAATGTTAGTAACAGTGGAGAGAGAGAGAGAGAGAGATGGGTCCTGAGGCTGCTTCTATTATCACTGCATACTTTCCTTCAGTCATATATTAATTAATCTTCCTACGTCTTCAGTTACCTTAGTGGTTAAGACTGCTGACACTGGGACCAAGCTGTTTGGGTTCAGTCCTGGCTCTGTCACTTACTATCCTCTCCTTGCCTTTGTTTCTTATCTATAAAATGGGAATAACATTAATTAGCATCTACATGAAAGGGTTATTGTGAGAATTACAGACTTAGTATGCGTAAAGTATTTAAATAGCAACTACGTCATAATATGTTCTAAATGAGCACTCAGTGTCCTTCTCATTATTGTATTTATGTTGGAGACTTACTAATTTTATTCTGTCAGCTCAAAACTCTCCCCGATTCCTAAAACTACCACATCCAGCTGACGATATTTCCTCTCAGGGGTCACACAAACTCTGAAGACTTAACACTTCTAAAAACTACCCTGTTCTCATCTACCAGTCCCAGTTTGCTCCTTTCTCTGAGAACTATAGCTCATGTTAACTACCACCAACCCAAGTGCTTAAGATGAGGAATTGTGCATCCAACCTGCCAACTTTTTATTTCTCTCCACATCAAATCCATCACCAAATCCTGTTAATCCTAGGTCCTCTGAGGACTCAAATTCTTTCAGTTCCTTTGAATACTACTTGTCACAACCCTGTATTGAACCACCTGAACTTATTATAGTCCTTCCTTTTTAACAAAGTTGCCTCTGACTCTTTCAAATATTATCTGATTTCCATTCTATAATCTACACCCCAGCAACAGCAAATATTCTAAATCCGGTCAATGTCCATTTACGTCCAATGGCTTCTCATTGCCTTCAGGATGAAATTAAGTGTCCTTATCATGACTAACCATATCCTTCAGGGTATTCCCTGATGACATCTCCAGCCTAATTCTACATAACTATCCCCTCATTCTACCCTATACTCAGCTTAGGCTGAAATCTATCCAGTTCCCTCTCCTATCTTTGGCTTTTAGACTTTTGTATGATTTCTTCTCTGCCTGAAACACTGTATTGTACACTAGTTTGCCTCAGGGGAGATGTAATGTTTCCAGGAAGCTTTCTCAACATACCAGGTCCCAATTAGGTGTTCTTTATCTAGGTATCTCAT
Organism: Panthera uncia; assembly: GCF_023721935.1. Taxonomy (NCBI): domain Eukaryota; kingdom Metazoa; phylum Chordata; class Mammalia; order Carnivora; family Felidae; genus Panthera; species Panthera uncia. Next base: position 134,957,477 of record NC_064810.1, read on the forward strand.
AACATGTTATATGATTTGGCAGTTTTTCTTTCTGAAATGTTATTACTGTGAAGGCAGGAACTGAATCATCTCCCTATTTGTAGCAGTTAACACACTGCCTGGCATATAGTAAGCATTCAAAAAATTTGTGATGAATGAAGGAATAAATGAACATGTGAATACATATATTGTTTATCATACACCTTATGTTTCAATCATGTCAAAACTTGGTTCTCTCCACACCTATATTAAGACCTCTTCTGATTTTTTTCCTAGTATATGTAAACGTAAGTGAATTAAACTTCTAAAGCAAGTAACATCTGACACAAATGTAAAGTGTTATCATTCGTTAATACAACAGATTTATTACGGAAAATGTATTTGGGATAATGGCAAGGATTCCAAATTCTGTAAATCTTGGCCTTTCCTGTATTCGTGCAAAATCTTCCTTGATTGTGGGTAACCACAGCATCTTTGACATTAATCTGAGCTTCTTATGAGATTTTCAGTTCTTTCTGATTTCTGGTTTCTGTCCTGATTAGCCTGTGAAATCTGGACGTTGTTGATTCTAATACCAACAAAGTATCTTATATTAAAAGGAAAATGAATCAAAATACATGAAATGAACATGTGGCCAAGATAGTACTTAGATGTCCAAGGCGTGTCAATACTTATGAGAGATAAGAGAGCTGGAAGATATTTTTAGACATCATCAAGTCCAACCCACTTATTCTGTAGATACTACTTGGCCAGAGAAGGTAAGCAGACACAAATTCCTAAGCTACTTATTAGCAGAGCTGGGTTTGAATTTGTTCAGTCCTGAGCACTTTCTACTCACTCATGACTTAGCAGAACTTTCACATAAAGCTTTAGAGGACTATAAATTAATTTTCACCAGGGATAGTCATTGATTACTAAAAAAGATTCACAAGTAACACTGGCTATGAAACTGCTGAAGGAAATACCATTGTAATCATTCTTCATACCTCCTGTCTACTTTTAAAGAATTTCTCAGACTTGATGTCAGAATGTACTCTCTTGGCTCAAGTGGGAGTGAGGTAGAAAACTTAGTGGGTTAGGCTACAGAGAGGAACAAAAATGTGGCAAGGGTGAAGCAAAGTGGCAAATAAGCAATAAATGAAACCACCAGTATTTTGGAAAAATTTTAAGAGTCCTTTTGTAAGATGTATTGTTCAGTGTTATCTAGTTCTCTTTATAACCCTGATTCCCTATACTTCTAAGGGTTAGAAAAGGGGGGACTTTTGATTACTAAAGGTCAAAAGAAATATATTCCTATTATTTCTTTCCTCATCTCATAAGATTCTCTGAGGAATATGGTTGTCAGTGCAGGTTTAGAATTTTTATGTAGATTCCTGCCTATACCACATGTGGGTTTTTTTTTTTTTATGTTTATTGATTTTGGAGGGGGTGGGTAGGGGCAGACAGAGAGATGGAGACACAGAATCTGAAGCAGACTCTAGGCTTTGAGTTGTCAGCACAGAGCCTGACACAGAGCTCGAACCCACAAATCTCAAGATCATGACCTGAGCTGAAGTCAGATGCTTAACCGACTGAGCCACCCAGGCACCCCTCCACATGTGTTTTTTAACTGATCTTTTATTCTCAGGTCTCAGATCCACTATATATTCTATCCTACAACCAGATTTTTTTTTTCCAAACCACAAGACTGCTCATAATGGTACACTTTGATGATCTTAATAAATCACATCTCCTGGTATTTTTGGTTACTGTTTGAAACCCATACATTTTAATGCTGTTGTTATCGAACAATAGATAACAAATATTGGTCATACCATTTCTCAGCATAAACTGATCCGAAAGATTTCTCTGTTGTCTATAATCCTTTACTTGACAGGCATTTATTCTCCAGCCTCAACTTATCTTTCTAGCGTCCTTTTCTCTCAAAACTTCACTCCTCCACTCCTTCTTCCCTATTTTACCTCAGTATATCTAAACTCTCATACTCCTTTCCCTATTAATGCCAGCACACCCTGAACATGTTTCACACTGTTCATCAACTCCTTCCAACTGAAAAGCATTGCCTCCTGGACAGCTCTTCAAGAAAATAATCCAAGAGACCTCAAAGAACAGCTTTAATTCAATGAGTTTTCATAAAAAGTACCTAATCTTTAAGAGCTTAAAAAGAAAAAATCCCTTATCTCTTGGCATTCTAAGACCATCTCCATCTCTTAAGGACACATTCATTATTAAACAACTCATGATACTAATGAATAAACGTTGAACGCAAAATCTTTTTTCCCCCCTTTGAAGGAACTTTCCAATTCACTTCTTCAATTCAGCACATTTTATCTCTGTAGGTAGAATCCTTGGGGAGCCAGTTTATAATCGGAAGGTAGTCTCAGCAGTATGAGATTAGAACATGGTGTTAGGACATTGATGGCTCTAATGTCCCTAGATCAACTCGGTCAGATTCGTTCTTCTCCACAATGAAAAGTCACAGGTGAAACTGTTGTGTTCAACACCTCTCCTTGGGCAGAATTTTCAGGGACTCTGCCAATGTCCTCTCTGAATTCTCATGTCCCTCACTTCCATAGATGACCAACACATTCTCTTTTAGCTATGTTTTTCACCTTTCTTTACATTTTATTTTAGTGTCACTGACCCAGTGACAATCTCATTAAGATGACTTTATAGACCAATGCATGGCTATATAATGTGCTTGAATATGCATATATATTATGCATATACATATATATTACACAATATGTAAAGTGCATATTTTTAACATCAAAGAGGACCCTTTTGTTTTCCTGTGCTTCAGTCACTGTACGAAAATTACTTTGTCCCATATATTGACCTCATTGCTTCAGTATATATTTTTGAAACTCTATTATAGTTATTCTGTACAATGACCTTATTTTCAGTAAAAATATTTTTTTATATAAAAGATACTCCTATCTATTAGAAAAAAATTAGTCAATCAGTGATGAGACTTTCTCAATAAGTTGTCATATAATCTAAAATTTCCATCATTATACTTCTTGTTGATTGAATTCAGACAGATTAAAGTGTTACTTTAAAAAAAATTTTTTTTAACGTTTATTTATTTTTGAGACAGAGAGAGACAGAGCATGAATGGGGGAGGGGCATAGAGAGAGGGAGACACAGAATCTGAAACAGACTCTAGGCTCTGAGCTGTCAGCACAGAGCCCGACACGGGGCTCGAACTCACAGACCGTGAGATCATGACCTGAGCCGAAGTCGGCCGCTTAACCGACTGAGCCACCCAGGTGCCCCTAAAGTGTTACTTTAAATAAAGGGGAAAATTAACATTTATTGAAAACTTACTAAGTGTGAGACTTTTTTTATATCAATTTTTCCCTTAGTATTCAAAAGTAGCAATAGGTAAAAATAGAATAAGGCAGAAAGAGAATATGTATGCCCTAGCAAGTTGAAGATCAGAAAGAATAAATAGCCCATGTTATGTAGCTGGGAAGTGTTATAACAGATTTTAAAACCAGGTTTTTAGAAGGCTAGGTGGCTTAGTTGGTTATGTGTCTAACCTTGGCTCAGATCATGATCTCACAGTTTGTGAGTTTGAGCCCCACATCAGGCTCTCTGCTGTCAGTGCAGAGCCCTCTTTGGATTCTGTCTCCCTCTCTCTCTCTCTCCTCTGTGCTATCTCTGTCTCCCTCTCAAAAATAAATAAAACGTTTTTAAAAAATTAAAAAAAAAACAGGTTTTTATACAAAGTTTCACTATTTTGGGGTCTCCAGAGAAATGGAAGGAAGAAAGGTATATTTAAGAAACTAAACTGTAACTGGATTTATGTTTTCTGTTATATAAAGGTTTTGGAGTTTGCATAAGAGAATAAAGAAGCTAAAAGACAGCCTTCGTGGAGCTACTTCACGGAGAAAAGTGAAAAACTTGTCCCTAACTGATGTGATTGAGATCTAACAGAAACTGGAGGGGCTGTCAGCCAGTCAGCCTGTCATTTCATGAAGAGCTTTATGAGGAAAGAGGGTAGTGAGGGAAGACTTAAGAGATACATTTTTTCAGGACACCTGGGTGGCTCAGTCGGTTGAGTGTCCGGCTTCAGCTCAGGTCATGATCTCACGGTTTGTGAGTTTGAGCCCCGTGCCAGGCTCTGTGCTGACAGCTCAGAGCCTGGAGCCCGTTTCGGATTCTGTGTCTCCCTCTCTCTCTGCTCCTCCCCTGCTCGTGCTCTCTCTCTCTCTCAAAAATAAACAAACATTAAAGGAAATTTTTTTAAAAAATAAAAAAAGAGATATATTTTTTAAACTTTTTTCTTCTCATAAAAATGGAGTAAATTTCTACTAGTGTTCTTCTAAGAAGCTTCCTATAGTTGTTTATTTCCAGGGATGGAATGATACTTTACCCAACATTATTTTTTTCTAAAAGCAAGATGAACAACATATCCCACAAAGCAACTAAAAAAATAACTTCCTCAACTTGATAAAGAATACCTTTAAAAAAAAATTCTAGAGCTAACATTATACTTAAGGCTGAGAAATAGGTCATTTTCCCTTAAAACTGGGATCAAGGTAATGGGAACACACTACTATTCAGCACCATGCTGAAAGTTCTACAATAAGATAAGACAGACTACAATAAGACAAGAAAATAGAAGGTATGTGGATTGGGAAGAAAGAAATAAAACTGCCTTTGTTGACAGGTAATATGACTGTCTATACAGAAAAGCCCAAAGAATCAACAAATATATTCTTGGAACTAATAAGCAATTACAGCAAGATTATAGGACACAAGATTAATACACAAAAGTCAACTGCTTTTCTATATGCCAGCAACCAACGATCGTAATGTGACATTGAAAACAAAGTACCATGTATACAGTAACACCAAAAATAAAATATGTACTAGATCATCATGCAGAAAACTGCAAAACTCTGAAGAAAGAAATCAAAGATGATCTAAATAAATAGAGAGACACTCTATGTACGCTAATTGGAAGGCTTAACATTTTTAAGATGTCACTTGTTCCCAACTTGATCTGTAAATTTAATGTAATCCCATTCAAAATCCCAGCAAGCTTTTTTTTTTTGTAGAAGTCAACAAACTGATTCTAAAGTATATATGGAAAGTAAGAAGACTCAGAATAATCAACGTGATACTGAAGAAAAATAAAGTTGGAGGACTGATACTAATTGACTTCAAGAATCTTATTATAAAGCCAGAGTAATCAAGACAATGTACTATTGGTAAATATATAAACACAGAGATCATGGAGCAAAATAGAGAGCCCAGAAATAAACACATACAAATATATTTAACTGGTCTTTTGAAAAGGAGCAAAGGCAATTCAGTGGAGAAAGTATAGTCTTTTTCAACAAATGGTGCTAGAATAATTGCATCTCCATATTCAAAAATATGAATTAAGACACAGTCCTGGGGTGCCTGGGTGGCTCAGTCTCTTAAGCCTCCGAATTTGGCTCAGGTCATGATCTCGTGGTTCATGAGTTCTAGCCCATATCAGGCTCTGTGCTGACAGCTCAGAGCCTAGAGCCTGCTTCAGATTCCGTGTCCCCCCCTCTCGCCCTCTCCCCCATTCGAACTCTGTCTCCCTCTCTTTCAAAAAAAACATTTTTTAAAAAAGACACAGACCTTACATCTTTCACACAAATTAACTCAAGATGAATTACACACATAACCAAAAAATCAAAACATATAAAATTCCAGGAGAATTTTGGAGAAAATCTCAATGACCTTGTGTTTGGCAATGAGTTTTTAGATACAACACCTAAAGCACAATACATGACAGAAAATTGGTAAGTTGGACTGCATTAAAACTAAAAACTGAAATCCTGAGAAAGACACTGCTAAAAGAAACCAGACTTGAAGAAAGTATTTGTGAAACACATATCTGATAAAAGCCTGGTGGCCAAAACCTACAAAGCACTCTTATGATGAAATAATAAAACATAATCTAGTTTAAAAATGGGTAAAAGATCTGAACAGAAAATCAACACATGAAAAAAATGCATGTGAAAAGATAGTCTCATAATTTTTCATTAGTAAATTGCAAATTAAAACAATAACACGACTCTGCTGCAGAACTACTAGAAAAGCTAAAATAAAAAACCCCCAAAAACCTGAATACCAAACACTGGTGAGAATGCAGTGCAACAGGGCTGTTTATTGCTAGAAGGAATGCAAAATGAGGTGGGTATAACCACTTTGGAAGACAATTTGGCACTGTCTTACAAAGTCAACATAGTCTTACCAATGAATAGCTCTACCCCACTCCAAGTATTTACCCAACTAATTGTAAAATGTACATCAACACAAAATGTGCATGTGAATGTTTATCACCATTTTATTAATAATCACCACAACTGGAAGCTACCCAAAAGTCTTTCAATAGGTTAATGATAATAAATTGTAATACTTCTATACAATGGATTATTATTCAGTGATAAAAATGAGTTGTCAAGACACAAAAAGATAGAAAATTTAAATACATATTGCTAAATTAAAAAGCCAGTCTGATAAAAAAAAAAAAGCACTATATTTTCTATGATTTCAGCTAATGACATTCTGGGAAAGGCAAAACTATAAAGTTGGTATAAAGATCAACTATTGCCAGGAAGAGAGAAAAGGGATAAAGAATTAAATAGGTGAATCACAGGGAATTTTTCAAGCAGTAAAACAACTCTGTATGATGCTTTGATGATGGATACATGACATTTTACATTTGTCAAAGTGCATAGAACTCTATAGCTTAATACTAAGCCTTAATATATTCAAACTAAAAAGAAAATACATAGAAGTTCAAGGGATCCAAGAAGGAATAAAGACTGACAAAGAATCTAACTACAATAGAAATGTATGAAACAACCTTGTTGAAGGGTGTGGAGAAATAGTGATGACCTATTTACTGTGGGAAATTAGGAAGTCTGTAAAATTAAGGCAAAAAAGCACTATACATAAGCACTCTACTCTTGTTGATATAGTTGTTTCCAGTGGGGTATTAACAACTCTTACGTATTCTGGAATTGAATAGGTAAGCAAGTGAGTGAGGGATGATGGAAGCCAGATTCCTCCCTACAAGTGTGACATTATAGATAAGTAAATAAATGGTGGAAGCTAAAATGATTTATGTAGTCATAGTGTTCAAGACATGAGTACGAATTCCCATTTAGCTTAAAGTAGATACAGATGGCTACACACAGAAATGTTTATAGATATGTGCATATATACAGCTTACTACACAGATACATGTTTATGCTCCATTCAGTCCTAAAACCAATGAAAACTCCCTCAACAAAATAGGTTTAGAGGGAACATACTTCAACATAATGAAGGCTATATATGAAAAACCCACAGCTACTATCATCTTCAGTGGGAAAAAACTGACAGCTTTTCCTCTATAGTTAGGAAGAAGACAGGGATTTCCACTCTTACCACTGTTATTTAACATAGTACTGGAAATCCTAACCAGGGCAATCAGACAACAATAAGAAATAAAAGGCATCCAAATCAGCACAGAAGAAGTAACACTCCACTATTTGCAGATGACATGATACTCCATATAAAAAATCCAAAAGACTTCACCACATAATTCCTAGAACTGATACACAAATTCAGTAAAGTTGCAGGATACCAAATCATGCAGAGCAAATCTTCTGCATTTCTGTACACCAGTAATGAAGCAGCAGAAAGAAAAATTCAGAAAACAACCCCATTTACAACCATACCAGAAACAATAAGATATCTAGGAATAAACCTAACCAAAGAGATGAAAGACCTGTACTCTGGAAACTATATAACACTGATGAGAGAAATTGAAGATGACACAGAAAAATGGAAAGACATTCCATACTCATGGATTGGAAGAACAGATATCATTAAAATGTCTATACAGATATCATTAAAATGTCTATACTACCCAATGTGTCTATCTACACATTTAAGGCAATCCCTATCAATATACCAACAGCATTTTTCATAGAACTAGTAAAAACAATCCTAACATTTGTATGGAACCACAAAAGACCCCAAATAGCCAAAGCAATCATGAAAAGGAAAAGCAAAGCTAGGGCCATCACAATTCCATACTTCAAGTTATATTACAAAGCTGTAGTAATCAAAACAATATGGTGCTGGCACAAAAACTGACATATAGATCAATGGAAGCAAATAGAAACCCAGAAATAAGCCTACAACTATATGGCCAATTAATCTTTGACAAAGCAGCAAAGAATATCCAATGTGAAAAAGACAGTCTCTTCAACAATGGTGTCGGGAACCTGGACAGCAATATGCAAAAGAATAAAAGTGGAATTTCTTCCACCATATACAAAAAGAAATTCAAAATGGATGAAAGACCTGTGAGATAGGAAAACATTAATACCCTGGAGGAGAACACAATCAGTAACATTGACATTGGCCATACCACCTTCTTTCTAGATATGTCTCCTGAGGCAGATGAAACATAAGAAAAAATAAACTATTGGGACTTCATCAAAATAAGAAGCTTCTGCACAGTGAAGTAAACAATCAACAAAACTAAAAGGCAACCTACAGAATGGAAGAAGATATTTGCAAATGACATATCTGACAAAGTGTTCTATCCGAAATCTGTAAAGAACTTATATAACTCAATACCCCCAAAATGAATATCCAATGAAAAAAATGGGCAGGAGACAAGAACAGACATTTTTCCAAACAAGACATCCAGATGGCCAACAGACAGATGAAAAGATGCTCAACATCACTCATCATCAGGTAAATACAAATCAAAACTATAATGAGATATCACATCATACCTGTCTGAATGGCTAAAATAACCAACACAAGAAACAACAGGTGTTGGTGAGGATGTGGAGAAAAGGGAAGCCTCTTGCACTCTTGATAGGAATGCAAACTGGTACAGCCACTCTGGAAAACAGGATGGAAGTTCCTCAAAAAGTTAAAAATAGAGCTACCCTATATCTAGCAATTGCAGTACTAGCTATTTACTGAAAAAAAAAAAAGACAAAAATACTAATTCAAAGGGATACCTGCACCCTAATATTTATAGTAGCATTATCTACAATAGCCAAATTGTAGAAACAGCCCAAGTGTCCATCAAGTGATGAATGGATAAGGAAGATGTGGTACAATAGAATACAGTAGAATATTACTCAGCCATAAAAAAGAATGAAAGCTTGCCATTTTTAAGACATGAGTGGAGCCAGAGTGTTGTGCTAAGCAAAATAATTCAGTCAGAGAAAGACAAACACCATATGATTTCACTCATATGTGGAATTTAGGAAACAAAACAAACAAACATAGGGGAAAAGAAGAGAAAGAGGGAAAACCATGAAACAGACTGTTAACTATAGAGAACAAACCAATGGTTACCAGAGGGGAGGTTGGTAGGGGTGGGTGGGTGAAATAGGTGATGGGATTAAGGAGTGCACCTGCTGGGATGAGCACTGGGTGTTGTATGGAATTGCCGAATTCCTGAGGCTAATATTACACTGTATGTTAATTAACTGGAATTTAAATAAAAACTTTAAAAATAAGTAAATAAAAGCAATGAAACCCCAGTAGCAATGAACACATCAACAAGCACATAACCCAGATCATAATTTATTCTAAAAGGAATGAGGACTGCCCCTTGGAGAAAAGGCTGATTCTAGAACTGGAGCAAGAAATACCTAACTATAGAGTATCTTATTGTGCCAGAAAGTCAGCGAGTTCTAAAATAAAAACAAACAAATCACACTGAAAGAATATGTCAAAGGGCCATCTTTTAGCTTCATTTCTTTCTAAGCTCCCAATGGTCACAGCCAAACCAATTTGAGCATAGTAAGTTAGTACTGTAATATAGCCCAAAATATAAAACAACTACCTGTGATTCTGTAATGACACAGATAGTTATATAAATAAGTGGGGAAGGATAGACAATCACCCACACAGAATTCCAAACAACTTATGTAAATATTCTGCCCTCAAGAAGCATAGCTCTCCTCCCCTTAAGTGTGTACTGTGTATAGTGACTTCCCTCCAGAAACTGAACTAGAGAAAGGGATTTAAAAAAACAAAAACAGTGGATTTACAGAGGAGAAATCTGACAAACACGACCTCAGCCAGGTAATCAAAGTTAACATCAACAGTGATAAACCATGTTAATGACATGTATTCTTGATAGGATGTGGTGCAAATGGTACTTTACCTCTCGCCAAATCTCAGAACTACACTCTAATTATGAAAAACACCTCAGACAAATTCCAAAGAAGGACATCCTACAAAATACCTGACAAATGCTCCTCAAAAAATGTCAAGGTCATCAAAACTAAGGAAAGCATCAGAAACTATGAGATCCAAGGGAAGCTGGGACCACACAACAAATTATTGCAGTATGGTGTCCTTAATAGGATCCTGAGATAGGAAAAGGACAGTAGGTAAAAACTAAAGAAATCTGAATAAACTAAATGTGTTGATTAATAATGTATCAATACTGATTCATTAATTGTCACAAATATATGATACTGATTAGGATGTTAATAATAGGGGAAGCAGGGGATATATGGGACTCCATATATTATTTCTTATCTTTGTTGTAAATCTAAAACTATTCATAAGAATAAATTTTATTAAAAAGAACAAAAATCAAAGTACCTAGTATCTTTTAAGCTGGAACAATTTCAGCAACAAAATAAATAATGATGGTATTGGATTATAATCCTAAACATAAAATAAATATCCTTGAGTCCAACTGATAAAAACAAATGTAGAAGCAACAGGGGAAATAGAAAGTTCTCATAACATAATAGCAATAGTAGCTGCAGCCATGAACCACTGATATATGTTGAAATTAGTGGACAAAGTGTGAGGGGAATAAGATATTTGCATAGTCTCAAGAATCTACTCTAAATATTTATTAGGGCAAAGTGAAAAATAGTAACTTTACAGTAGGGAAACTGGCAGACACTACTTTTACTAAGGATTAACACCACCAGAAATAAGCCATTTTTACCTCATTTGACCTTATGTACCCTTGACACAATACACTGAGAAAAGTACATCATCGCTGTAGTTCTCTTGGTAATAATGCATTAACTCCAATGTAGTCATGAGAAAGCAGACAATCCTACAAGGGATATTCTACAGAATAACCATCTAATATTCCTCAAAATTCTCAAGGTCGTGAAAGGGAAAAAACTGAGGACTGGAAGAGACTAAGGTGACATGAAAATTAAATGCAATGCACATTTAGATTAGATCCTGGAACAGGGTGAAATATGAATAAGCTGTATGGTTTAGTTAATGGCACTGTAACTATGTCGAGGTCTTAGTCATGATAATTGTACTGTGGTTATATAAGATATTAACATTCGGAGAGTCAGAATGAAGGGGATAGAACTCTGTACTATTTTTGCAACTCCTCTGCAATTCTAAAAACACCTCAAAATTAAAAAAAAAAAATTAAAACAACACGAAATAAAACAAAACTTCCATACAAAATTATTTATACCAGTAAGGGTTTGCCTGTTTTGTTTGTAGATAGTGTCTTTTCAGCTAAGTGGTGATGTTCAGCTAAGAGTCGCTCAGGAATAAATAATCTCTGAGTTCTTTTTTTTTTTTTTTAA
>NC_064810.1:134969155-134976973 GCF_023721935.1 Panthera uncia
CCTCAGTTTGTTCTCAGTTTTTAACAATCTCTTATGCTTTGGCTCTCTCCCACTCTAACCTCTTTTTTTTTTTTTTTTCCTTCCCCTCCCCCATGGGTTTCTGTTACGTTTCTCAGGATCCACATAAGAGTGAAACCATATGGTATCTGTCTTTCTCTGTATGGCTTATTTCACTTAGCATCACACTCTCCAGTTCCATCCATGTTGCTACAAAAGGCCATATTTCATTTTTTCTCATTGCCACGTAGTATTCCATTGTGTATATAAACCACAATTTCTTTATCCATTCATCAGTTGATGGACATTTAGGCTCTTTCCATAATTTGGCTATTGTTGAGAGTGCTGCTATAAACATTGGGGTACAAGTGCCCCTGTGCATCAGTACTCCTGTATCCCTTGGATAAATTCCTAGCAGTGCTATTGCTGGGTCATAGGGTAGGTCTATTTTTAATTTTCTGAGGAACCTCCACACTGCTTTCCAGAGCGGCTGCACCAATTTGCATTCCCACCAACAGTGCAAGAGGGTTCCTGTTTCTCCACATCCTCTCCAGCATCTATAGTCCCCTGATTTCTTCATTTTGGCCACTCTGACTGGCGTGAGGTGGTATCTGAGTGTGGTTTTGATTTGTATTTCCCTGATAAGGAGCGACGTTGAACATCTTTTCATGTGCCTGTTGGCCATCCGGATGTCTTCTTTAGAGAAGTGTCTATTCATGTTTTCTGCCCATTTCTTCACTGGGTTATTTGTTTTTCGGGTGTGGAGTTTGATGAGCTCTTTATAGATTTTGGATACTAGCCCTTTGTCCGATGTGTCATTTGCAAATATCTTTTCCCATTCCGTTGGTTGCCTTTTAGTTTTGTTGGTTGTTTCCTTTGCTGTGCAGAAGCTTTTTATCTTCATAAGGTCCCAGTAATTCACTTTTGCTTTTAATTCCCTTGCCTTTGGGGATGTGCCGAGTAAGAGATTGCTACGGCTGAGGTCAGAGAGGTCTTTTCCTGCTTTCTCCTCTAAGGTTTTGATGGTTTCCTGTCTCACATTCAGGTCCTTTATCCATTTTTGAGTTTATTTTTGTGAATGGTGTGAGAAAGTGGTCTAGTTTCAACCTTCTGCATGTTGCTGTCCAGTTCTCCCAGCACCATTTGTTAAAGAGACTGTCTTTTTTCCATTGGATGTTCTTTCCTGCTTTGTCAAAGATGAGTTGGCCATACGTTTGTGGGTCTAGTTCTGGGGTTTCTATTCTATTCCATTGGTCTATGTGTCTGTTTTTATGCCAATACCATGCTGTCTTGATGATGACAGCTTTGTAGTAGAGGCTAAAGTCTGGGATTGTGATGCCTCCTGCTTTGGTCTTCTTCTTCAAAATGACTTTGGCTATTCGGGGCCTTTTGTGGTTCCATATGAATTTTAGGATTGCTTGTTCTAGTTTCGAGAAGAATGCTGGTGCAATTTTGATTGGGATTGCATTGAATGTGTAGATAGCTTTGGGTAGTATTGACATTTTGACAATATTTATTCTTCCAATCCATGAGCAGGGAATGTCTTTCCATTTCTTTATATCTTCTTCAATTACCTGCATAAGTTTTCTATAGTTTTCAGCATACAGATCTTTTACATCTTTGGTTAGATTTATTCCTAGGTATTTCATGCTTCTTGGTGCAATTGTGAATGGGATCAGTTTCTTCATTTGTCTTTCTGTTGCTTCATTGTTAGTGTATAAGAATGCAACTGATTTCTGCACATTGATTTTGTATCCTGCAACTTTGCTGAATTCATGTATCAGTTCTAGCAGACTTTTGGTGGAGTCTATCGGATTTTCCATGTATAATATCATGTCATCTGCAAAAAGCGAAAGCTTGACTTCATCTTTGCCAATTTTGATGCCTTTGATTTCCTTTTGTTGTCTGATTGCTGATGCTACGTTTTTTATTTATTTTTGAGACAGAGAGAGACAGAGCATGAACAGGGGAGGGTCAGAGAGAGGGAGACACAGAATCCGAAACAGGCTCCAGACTCTGAGCTGTCAGCACAGAGCCCGATGCGGGGCTTGAACTCACAGACCGCGAGATCGTGACCTGAGCCGAAGTCGGCCGCTTAACCGACTGAGCCACCCAGGCGCCCCATCTGAGTTCTTAATTAAATGATAAGGCAATATTTTCCTCCTTCAAGAATGTAGTAACTCCTTCAAAATAGGTCTTGTTCCCTCATTTTCAAAATAAGAAATTTCTTGTTAGTGTGTTTAGTAAAATACCTTCAGCTTGAGATGGAGATTTGGTTTAGTGTCAGCTGAATTTCAATTATTTGAGAAAACATATTTAACCATGACTCAAAGCCAGGTGCATAATAGATGCCAAAGGAAGAAATAAGTCATCCAACCAGTTCAGACTTACAATGACTTTTTAGCTAATAAGCCATTAAATTCAATGTGTATAACCATAGGTCTCCAATTTGTCAACAGTTAACTCTAGACACAATGTGACTTAGAGCACTTTATAAATTCATTCATTCTAACAGTAATTTTACCAAGTCCCTTTATCTATATCATCTTATTTTGCTTTGTAACATAAATACAACCTTTAGAGGCATTTAGAGGTAGAAAAACTAAAGGTTTTAAGCTGATGGTCCAGTAACATGGTGGTAGGACTGGATTTAGAACGCAAGTCCTTTGATGCTCTTCCCAAGGTTCTGTGCCTAGTTTGTCAGCCAGGTATAGGTCAACTGTCTGTTAGACACTGAAAAAACAAGGTTCTCTTTCATGAAATGTTCTCCTCACAACACCTTCAGGCCTTTTGTACCAACTAAAATATCCCTTCCTCTGTTTGCTTTCTTGAACCACCTAGCTTTATTCTTCTGTTAATTCATCTAGGTATTTAAAAACATATTTAACACCAGGATCAACTTTGTGCTAAATACTAAAGACATGAAAAGAAACCAAACCATTCACGTGTTAGTGGAGGTGACATGAATGTAAGTAAACACATTACAATTCCCTTTAAAAAGTATATCAACTGGAGCCAATCAGGGGCACTAAGGTGGCACAGAATGGGAATGATGAATCATGGGAAGAGGGATAGAAAGTTTCCAGGGGAAGTACAGGAACTTTCCATAGTATAGTTCTCCATTGTCCTCACTGATTGGTGGTGTTCTTGGGGATATCTTCCATTACAAGAACTAAAATTTACTAATGATGAGGGAAGGAAGGAATGAGCTTTATTTTGGCCTTTCCAAGGGTAACTCTAATGTCCTGTTTACATTTTAACAGTGCCCTTTTTTGGACCATTGTAAAAGAGTCTTCTAAATAGCATTTTCTAATCAGTCATTTTAATTAAGAATGATTCTGAAGCTCTTACTCATGCAATTCTGTCATTAATTCCATGGGGAATTTGACCTCATTATGTGCCTCAGAATTAGGCTCAAATTACCCCAGAACCACTACTAATTTTTTGTTCTGTTTCAACTGTAAATAGCTAAAAGTTCAGGAAAATAACATTTTTATCAAATATGTAGGAATGCATTTATGGAAGTTTTGGGGTATTTTGTTTGTTTTGGTTTTGTTTTCTAATCTCTGCCTAATGTTACATTTATTGGCCGTGGATCATTGTGCTATTCATTGTGACTAATTATTCTACAGATCCTCAGAATGCAAAGGTCTGAACCTGAAACTAAGGTACCTAGCAATACACAGGGCAATTATAAGCATTTAGGTGAGAGAAGTATTACTTTTGGTTTGATACAGGGATCAACACATGGTTTATACAGGAGGTGGCATCTCAGAAGTTGATCCTTGGCGAAGGTAGTATTCCAATTGGAGGAAGAAACATTAGAGAGAAATCAGAGTATGTGGAGAAATACAGGAAGCAGCTGGTTACCAGCCATGTAGCACAAAAAAAAAAAAAGGGGGTGGGTGGGTGATAGTAATGAGGAGTATGCGGCAAGCTGAGGGCAAAATACAGGCAGGCACACCACCCCCAAGCCCCCAGGTGGAATATGTGTGATATTCCTCCAACACTCCTGGCTACCCAAGAACAAAGGAAAGGAGTATAAGCACTGCCGTGGTAATGCGGAAAACTAAGACAAATGAAAAATTAAATTCCCTTACTGCCTACAGCCCATTGACAAGTCTTTGAAACCAGCAGTTTACCTCCCTTTAGGACCTCAGCTGCCTTAATGATGACACTTTGTTAGGAGCAAAAGAGAATCTTACCTTAACATTATCCCTACATCGAGGATCCTGTAAGTCTACTTCCTTTATTTCAACTCCTCCAAGATACATGCTGGCAATCATACTCCAAGCTTATGCCCCCCCCCCCCCCGATATACGTCTGAAGGGTCTCATGACTGAGGTTTTATTAAACGGTAATAAATGGTGTTTCCCTAGCAACAGCTAGCCCCTGAAGGTCCTGGAAACCTTGCTTCCAAAATTCCTTAGAGACTTATTCTATCCCTGACTCCTTCCCAACCCGAATGTATATAATGAGTTACCCATCAAGACCCTGTGCAGCTCTGCCTGCCCATGAGTCCTGTCCCCATGCTTTAATAAAATCACCTTTTTGTATCAAAGATGTCTTCAAGATTCTTTCTTAGGCATCAGTTCCGGACCCCACGACCCTCCCCATCACCCCAAAACTTCATCAATAGAATTATTTTACTCATAGCACCTATAGTCTAATGAGATATGCCTGGAAATTCATCAGCCAGTGAGGTGTACATAGAAAGGTAAGTTACAAATATGCTCTTGAAACTTTTCTCAGCTTATTATTCAATCATCAAAAATACAGAGAGATAGTGGAAGTTTTTAATTAAGAAAATTAGATGCTCAGAACTATGCTTTATAAAATTTATGGCTGGGGCACTCTTTAAGACAAGTTGGAATGTCATGGGCAGAGTGACAAGTCATATAACATCTGTCTTATAAAGAGATTATGTTATAAGATAGGGAAGTTTTTCAAATCTTACCAGTCTATAAACTCCCGGGACACAGACTGCATATGATTTCCTCATCACTGTATTTTCAGTGTATAATTTAGTGTCAGGCAAACAATAGAGCTTCAGTAAATATTGGCTGAATTTAATAAAGGTCATCCAAAAATTATTTGTTTGTAAAAAAGGATTAAAAGCTATTGCTATAAAGATACTAAGATACTCATTCATACATAAACTTCAGTGTCAATAAAATGTGTGTGTGTGTGTGTGTGTGTGTGTGTGTGTGTGTGTGAAAAGAGGAGGGGAAATAGAGCTAAATCACGTATGCAAATACACATATACAAAAAGTGAGAAAAGGTGGAAAATAAATAGTCACAAAGAGAAGACTATTATTCCCTGAAGCAAGTACAGAAAAATTCCAGTGAATAATTAAACACAACTCAAGTAAAAAGTAAGATACACTTTATTGAGAAGGAAAAAGACCTTATACGTGGGGGCATTGTATGAACACTAGAGAGTACTCTGAGCTAGGAGTGGATTGCTAAAATAATACCCCATGAGCAATGATATCGAATACACAAGATAAAAGTGTCTGATTTCACCTGATATCCATTGTAGTTTACTAAGGTCTAATAAGAAGTAGCATGGACTTAGAGAAACACTAGTTTAATCAATTTACAGAGTTAGGTAACAGAAACCAGAGAGTCCAGTTAGATGGGATTATATATACATACATACATATATACATACACACCCAAGATTAAAAGCCCTTGAACTGACTTCCAGTTTCTAGTCTGGCACATAAGAAGCTAGTAGTCAACACTCCATTTCAAACAAGACAAAATTAAATAAACTGAAAAATAAATAATTTCTCTTAGATCCATCAGAGAAATAAGGTCACAGGGCAAACTGTTGCCCCCATTTTGGACACCGAGAGGCAAATACACAGAATCGTGACTTACCACAGGCACAAACTTCTTCAAGAACCAGTGCCAGGGTTAAAAAAAAAAACCTGAGCAATACTGATGAATTGGTGGAGACTCAGAGTGGACAAGTCTGGGAGTTAAAACTCCGGAGGACCCAGTCTTCAGGAGTCCTCAAACTTTGTCAGTTTTACATCCAGGAGTTCAACCAGGTTCTCATGGTGAATATCTGAGAAAAACCCCCTCGTGTCCAGCAAGCAGATGGATAAAGGAGCCATTTTAAAACAGGCCAGAGCACTCTGTTCTTCTTTACAAGGTTTGCCCTTAGAAGTATTTCAGCAGAGCCTAACTTTTGGGAGTTTTATCAGAAACTAACTGACCTGGGGGCAGGGAAGTACCCAATCCCAGCCCACTCTAGTTATCCTGTCTCACTGAAAGGTTCCTGGGAGGGACTGAGAGCATGAGTTAAGTTCACAGTCCAAGGACAAAAGCTCACTAAAAGACTGCTGAGCTTCTGAGACCAAAGGATAAAATGATAAAATACTTCTCCCCACAAACCTCACGACTACATTACTAAACACTTACTTACAGCAGTTCTAGGTACTTAGTACATTTCCAGCCATCAAGAAACCAATAATATATACTAAAAGGCAAAAACACAGTTTGAACACACAGAGCAAGTATCAGATCCAGACTCAGATATGGCTGCGATGTTGAAATTAATCACACTAGAAATTTAAAACAGCAATGATTAAAGTGCTAAAGGCTCTAATAGGTAAAGTAGACACAGGCAAAAACAGATGGACAATGTAAGCAGAGAAATGGAAATTCTTTTTTTTTTATTTATTTTTTATAATGTTTTATTTATTTTTGAGACAGAGAGAGAGCATGAGCAGGGGAGGGGCAGAGAGAGAGGGAGACACAGAATCCCAAGCAGGCTCCAGGTTCTGAGCTGTCAGCACAGAGGCTGACACAGGGCTCAAACTCATGAACCGTGAGATCATGAACTGAGTGGAAGTCAGATGCTCAACCGACTGAACCACCTAGGTGCCCCAGAGAGATGGAAATTCTAAGAACAAAACATTAATTCTAGAGATCAAAAACATTATAATGGAAATAAAAAATGCCTTTGATATGCTTATTAGTACACTGGAAATGGCTGAGGAGTCTCTGAACTTGAGGATATCTCAATAGAAACTGACCAAATTAAAAAGAATAAAGAAAAAAAGACTGAAAAAACTAGAACACAACATCCAGTAACTACAAAACAACTACAAAAGTTGTAATATACCTATAATGAGAATTTCAGAAGGAGAAAAACAAAGCATAGAAAAAAATATATGAAAAAAAATGAGAATTCCCACAAATTAATGTCAGACACCAAACCATAGATCCCATAGTTCAGAAAACACAGAGATTAAAAAAAAAAAAAAATCCTACACTTAGGCATATCATTTCCACACTAAAGATCAACCAAAAAAATCCAGGGAAAAGGCAGAAGGGGAGAAGGGAAGAGAACACGTTACCTATAGAGAAAGAAAGATAAGATTTACATCCAACTTCTCAGATCATGGAAGCAAGAAAGGAGTATAATACAATATTTAAAGTGTTGGTGGGGGGAACACCAATCTAGAATTCTGTTCACTGAAAAATTAAACTTCAAAAGTGAAAGACAAATGGATTTTCTCCAATAAAAATTGAGAAAATCCATTACCACTGTATCTATCTTGCAAGAAATGTTAAAATAACTTCTTTGGAGAGGAAAATGGTAAGCATCAGAACCTGAGATCTATATAAAGAAAGCAGAAACATCAGACAAGGAGTAAGTGAAGATAAAAGAAAAAACTTCTATTATTTTATTCTTATTTATTTTGTTTTTGAGAGAAAGAGGGCTCAAGCCAAGCAAGGGGCAGAGAGAGAGAGAAAGACACACACACACACACACACACACACACACACACACACACACACACA
>NC_064810.1:134976983-134995734 GCF_023721935.1 Panthera uncia
CACACACACACACACACACACACACACACACACACACACACACACACGTGGGATTCACCCAAAGTGGGGCTTGTTCTCAAAGCAGGGCACAAGCTCACCCAATGTGGGACTTGAACTCTCAGACTGTGAGATCATGACCTGGGCTTAAGTCAGATGCTTAACAGCTGAGCCACTCAGGCACCCCTATTCTTAATTACTCTAATAAGAGTTTGTTCAAAATAACAATGTATTTGATTGTGTACATTTATCTATTTGTGAAATGAATGGCAGCGATGATACAAAAAATGAGGGCAGAATTAGGATTATTTTGTCAATATAAAATAATCGTACTACATGTGAAATGATATGGTGTTATTGGAAAGTAGATTTGGATTAGTTGTAAACATATGTTGAAAATTCTAGGGCAGCCACTATAAAAAGTAAAACAAACAAATAAAAACTGATATACTAACAAGGAAAAAATGTAATTATATGAAATAATCAATTAAAACCACAAAAAGCAAAACAGAAAAGATTAGAAGACAAAAATAGAAAAAAAGAACAATGGCAACAAAAACAGTAACCAACACAGTAGATATTAGTCCACTGTATAAATAATCACCTTGAACATTAATTGTATGACTATACCAATTAAAAGACAGAAATTGTCAGAATAGATCAAAAGTAAGACCCAAGTACATGCTGACCAGAGAAACCCACATTAAATATAAATACATATAAGATTAAAAGTGGATGGAGATAAATATACCATGCTAACAATAATCAAAAGAAAACAGGAAAAGCTATATTAATTTCAGACATAACAGATTTCAGACAAGGGAAGGTTATTAGGGACAAAGAGAGCCATTACATAATGATAAAAGCATCAATTCTCCAAGAAAACATAAAAATCTGAATGTGTATGCACCTAAAAACAGAGCATCAAAATAAATGAGATATAAACTGATAGAACTACAAGAAGAAATAGATCAATCCACTATGATAGTTGGAGAGATCAACACCCCTCTAACAGAAATAAATAGATCCAGGGGCCATTGGGTGGCTTAGTCAGTTAAGTGTCCAAATTCAGCTCAGGTCATGATCTCACAATCAGTGAGTTCTAGCCCCACACCGGGTTCTGTGCTGACAGCTCAGAGCCTGGAGCCTGCTTAGGATTCTGTGTCTCCCTCTCTCTATGCCCCTCCCCAACTCATGCTCTGTCTCTCTCTCTCTCTCTCTCTCTCTCTCTCTCTCTCTCTCTCTGTCTCTCAAAAATAAATAAACATTTAAAAAAATTTGAAATAAACACATCCAGTAGGCAGAAAATTCTCAAGGTCATAGTTGCAATAACCATTATATCCAGTTGATTGATGGCATTGCTTATCTACAGACTACTTTATTAACAGCAGATACATGTTCTTCTCAAGTTTATATGGAATATTTACCAAGTAAAACTACATTTGGGACCATTAAAAACACCTTCAAAATTGCTTTTTAAATTTTCTTCTTTAATGTTTATTCATTTTTGAGAGACAGAGACAGAGCATGAGTGGGGAAGGGGCAGGGGGAGGGCGACACAGAATCCAAAATAGGATCCAGGCTCTGAGCTGTCAACACAGAGTCCGACGCAGGGCTGGAACTCACAAACTGCGAGATCCTGACCTGAGCCGCTCAGCTGACTGAGCCACCCAGGTGCCCCAACACCTTCACAATTTTAAAAGAACAGAAATCATAAAACGTTGGCTCTCAACCACAATGGATTAAACTGCAAATCAGTAACAGAAAAATGGCTGTAAAGTTCCAAAATACTTGGGGAATTAGACATCATACTTCTATATAACACATAAGTCAAACAAGAACTCTAGTGAAGTTAGAAAACATTTTGAACTAAATGAAAATGAAAATATAACTTACCAGAATTTATAGAATGCACTGATAGCAGTGCTGAGGGAAATTTATAACACTGAATGCATGTATTAGAAAAGAGAAAGATGTAACATCAATCATCTAAGTTTACACCTTAGAAAACTAGAAAAAGAATAAATTAAATCTTTAAATCTAAAGTAAGCAGAAGAAAAGAAATAGTAACAAGTAGAGCAGAAACCAATGAAATTGAAAACAGGAAATCAGTCAATAGAGCAAAGAAATCAACAAAAAGCTGACTCTCTGAAAAGGTGAATAAAGTGTAAGCCTCCAGCCAAACTAAAAAAAATGAGAGAAGATACATTTTACTAATATTGGAAATGAAAAAGGGAACATCACTAGAGATCTCATGGACATGAAGAGGAAAATAAAGGAAAAACATGAATAATACTATGACACAAATTTGATATCGTAGATAAAATGAATCAATACCGTCCAAGACAAAATCTGCCAAACTCACACAAGACTAAATAGACCATCTGAATAGGCCTATATTTAATTGAATCAGTAATTAGTAACCTAAAACAAAAAGTACCAGTCCCAGATGGGTTCACTGGTGCTTTCTACCAAACATTTAAGGAGGAATTTATGCCAATTTATGCCAGTCTCTTTCAGAGGATAGATGAGAGAAAATTTCCTAACTCATTCTATGAGGCAGCATAACCCTAATATCAAAATCAGACAAAAATATTACAAGAAAACTACAGCTGTATCTCTCATTAACATAGATAAAAAAAAAAAAACCTCAATAAAATGTTAGCCAATTGAATCTAAACATGTATAAAATCTTTATATACAACTAAGGGGTTTATATCGTAAAAATACAAGGCTGGTTCAACATTCAAAAATCATTTTCTGGAATTCATCAGATCAAGACACTCAAGAAGAAAAATTACATGATCATCAATAGATGCAGAAAAAAGAACTTGACAAAATCCAACACCCCTTCATTACAAAAATTCAGTAAAGTAGGAATCGAAGTGAACTTCTTCAACTTGATTTAAGAAAATCTACAGCTAATGTCATAATTAATGGTGAGAACAAAAGGGTGTATGCTCTATTACTTTTCAACACTATGCTAGAAATACTAGCTAATGCGGAGAACACTTTTATGGTGTACTGGTTGTTGTTTTATATATTCTACACTATGCTACCGAGAAGTTCTGTTTTTATGCCTTACATTCTATTTTGTCTGGTATTTTTAAAATTTTTGCTCCATATTTACCTGATTTTTATATTTTCAGTATTTTTGTATTACTCTCTTCTATACAGATCTCTTATAAACAACATATTCCGGGATATTATTTTTCATTCGAATCTATACTTTTATATATTTTTATCATGAAGAGAACGTATTTTTATTTGCTGAAATTGTTTCATATTTGAAGTTCTTTTTGCCTTTGTTTTCTATTTTTTCTACTTTCAACCTATGTGCTGCTCTTATGTTCTACCATCCTGCCTTCCATTTAATTTTTTAAATTTTTAATTATTTTCCATGTTTACTTTTTTCTAGTACTTACATCTTAGTATCTTAAACTCATTATCTTTGTTATTCATGTCCACATCTTATGTTTCTTTGTTTTCCCATAACCTCAATAAGATAAAAACCTTAAAATTCACTTTTCTGTGAATTCTGAGAATTCTGTGCTCTTTTTTCCTTATAACATGCAACCACCACAAATTAATTACAGTGTTCTGTTGTAACTTCTTAAGAAAATAATGTGGGGTTTTTTTTTAAAGAATTTTTTTAAGTAATCTCTACACCCAATGTGGGGCTCAGACTCACAATGCCAAGATCAAGAGTCATATGCTCTACTAATTAAGCCAACCAGGCACCCCTGAAAAAATGTTTTTACCAAGTTCTTTAATTTATCCAACCTCATATTTCCTCAAAAGTTTTTTTAGTTTTATAATAGCTTTATAGTTCACATAATTCACATTTAAAGTACACAATTCAATTTTTTAATATTCACAGTTGTACATCCATCACAATTTAAAAGATTTTTATCCTTCTCAAAATAAAATCTACATTCATTAGCAATCACTCCTCGGTTCTCCCCAGTTCCCCTTCAGACCTAGGCAACTACTAATCTGCTTTTTCTCTGCAGATAGGCATATGCTGGATATTTCATAGAAATGGATTGATACAGTATGTGTTCTTTTGTGACTGACTTGTTTCACTTAGCGCGGTTCAAAGGTTCATCTATGTACCAGCATGTATCACTACTACACTTTTTTGAAAAATATTTTAACTGTTCAATGGAATAATATTCCATTGTGTGCATATCTCACATTTTGTTTATCCAGGCAACCAAAGAAGGACATATAAGCTATTTCTACTTTTAGGCTTTTATAAATAACGCCACTGTGTAGATATATGTAGAGCTTTTGTGTGGAAATGTATTTACATTCCTCTTAGGTCTATATCTAGGAGTAGAACTGCTAGATCATATGGTAACTCTTATGTTAACCTTCAGAGGAACAGCGAAACTGTTTTCCAAGGAGACTACACCACTTCACATTCTCATCAGCAATGCATGAGGATTCCAATTTCTCAACATCTCCAACACTTGTTATTCTCTGCATTTTTTATTATAGACATTCTAGCATCAGGTGGTATCTCAGTGATTTTGCTTTGTATTCCCCTAATGACTTATGATGGTGAACATTTTTTCAGGTGTTTCCTGGCCACTTGCAGATCTTCAGAGAAATGCCCACTTAAATTCTTTGCCTTTTTCAATTGACATGTATTTTTATTAACAAATTATAAGCGGTATTCATATATTCCAGATATAAGCCTGTTACCAGATATATAATTTGCAAATATTTCCTCCCATTTTGTAAAATGTCTTTTCACTCTCTTGATGGTATCCTTGGAAATAAAACATATAAACTTCATTAAAATTTAAAGTGTTCATATCTTTTGTCATTTGTACTTTTGAAATCATATCTAAAAACCCCTTGCTTAACGTAAGTCATTAATATTTATCCTTATTTTCTTTAAGAGCTTTATAGTCTTAGCTCATATATTTGTGTACTCATCAATTTTGGGTTAAATTTTGTACATGAGATGGGATCCAATTTTGTTCCTTTGCATGTGGCTTTTCAAATGTCCCAACACAACATGTTGCAAAGACTGTTATTTTCCCAACGAGTGATCTTGGCACTCTGCTTAAAATTAACTGACCATTAGATGCAGGGGTTATTTCTTAACTCTCAATTCGATTCCATTGATCTATATGCCTATATTTATGCCTGTACCACACAATCTTGATCACTGCAGTTCTGTAGTAAATTTCGAAATAAGGAAGTGAAAACTACAACTTTTTCTTCTTTTTCAGGATAGTTTTGACTATTGTTTACTTTGCATCTCTTTATAAATTTCTATATGAATTTCCAAAATACCTTGCCCATTTCTTCAAATAAACCTGATGAGATGTTGGCAGATTTCTTTGAAGCTATAGATCAGTGTATGGAGTATTAACATTTTTTTCATTTATTTATATTTTAATATTGATTCATTTTAAGATTGATTTCAAGATGATTCATTTTAAGATTGATTTCAAGATGATTCATTTTAAGATTGATTTCAAGATGATTCATTTTAAGATTGATTTCAAGATGATTCATTTTAAGATTGATTTCAAGATGATTTATTTTAAGATGATTTCAAGATGATTTATTTTAAGATGATTTAAAGATGATTTAAGATGATTTAAGATGATTTAAGATGATTTTAAGATGATTTAAGATGATTTTAAGATGATTTAAGATGATTTTAAGATTGATTGATTTACTTATTTACTTATTTATTTAGAGGCAGGGAGGGGCAGAGAGAGAGGAAAAGAGAAAGAATCCCAAGCAAGCTCTATACTGTCAGTGCAGAGCCTGGGGAGGGGGTGGGGATCCAAACATGAACTGTAACACCCTGACCTGAGCCGAAATCAAGAGTCAGACATTCAACCAACTAAACCACCTAGGCGCCCGATATTGACAATTATAATGTTAAGTTTTTCATTTCATGAACAAAGAATGTCTTTCCATTAAAGTCTTCTTTAAATTTTCCAATAATGCTGTGTGTAAGGCTTGCACTTTTTTCCTTCAATTTAATATTTTGATTATAATTATTTTGTTAATTTCATTTTTTTAATATTTCAGTATAAATATATTGAAATACTATTGATATTTGATATTGATCTTGTAAACTGAAAAGTTGCTGTACTCTTATTAATAGTCCTTTTATATAATAGATGTTAAGTGGATTCAGTTGGAATATATATACATACACATAATCATCTACAAATAGAAACAGATTTACTTTTCTCTTTTCAGTATTAATGGCTTTTAATTTAATTATTTGTATAACTGCCCTGGCTACCTCAAGTGCAGTGACAAAAAGATATGGTGAGAGTAGACATTTTAGTCCTGTTCCTTGTCACAATGTGACTATAATCTCACAAATACGTCTGGTGTAACTAGAGGTTCTTTATAGGAGCCTTTTATCAGATTGTGGCATTTTCCTTTCTTTGAAATTTTAAACTTTCAGGTTTTGAATATTTTTATAATGCAAAGTTGGGTTTTTTTCAATTTTTTTCCTTCATCTATTGAGATGATTACATGGTTTTTTGCCCTTCATTATACTAGTAGAGTTTATTACATTAGTTCAGATGTCAAATCAATCTTGCATACATGGGAAGATGTTGCCTCATCATGGTATATAATCATTTTTATATGATGCTGAACTTGCTTACTAGCATTTTGTTAATTTTTTTTTGTTCCTGTTATTTGTTTGCTTATTTCTAGAACTAGCAGGGGAAGGGCAGAGGGAGAAGGAGAATGAGACTCTTAAGCAGGCAAAAATCTCACAATGATGAGATCATGACCTGAGCTGAAATCAAGAGTAAGAGGCTTAACTGACTAGGGAATACATACCTTCCTCTCATATTTTTAGGAGAAGTTTTGGAAGAACTGGTATTAATTTTTCATTCAATACTCAGAAGTCACCAGTGAAGCCATGTTGGGCTGGACTTCATGGTTGCTTTCTAAAAGTTATTACCAATTCAATTTCTTTCCTTTTTATGATTTATTCAACTTTTTTATTTCTTCTTTACTCAGTTTCTGCAGTTTATGTCTTTTTAGGAATTTGTCCATCATGCCTTTATCTGAATTTACTAACACATAGTTGTCAATATATTTTTATAATCATTTGATATTTTAAGCTCAATAGTAAAATCTCCTGTTTTTGTTTTTTTAGTTATTTTGAGAGAGACCACACAAGCCATAGAGGTGGAGAGAGAACAGGAGAGAAAGAATCCTAAGCAGGCTCCGCACTGTCAGTGCAGAGCCCCACACAGGGCTTGATCTCTTGAACTATGAGATCCTGACCTGAGCCAAAATCAAGAGTTAGATGCTTAACTGCCTGAGCCACCCAGGTGCCCCTCCTCTTGCTTTTATTTTAATAATTTTAATCTCTTTTTGGCTTTGTCAATCTAACTAAAATTTGCCAATTTTATTGAACCAATTTTTAAGTTTATTTTCTCTATTGTTTTTCTATTTTAGATTTCATTAATTTCATTTTAAAATTACATTTCTCCAACATGCTACTTTTCT
This sequence comes from Panthera uncia, assembly GCF_023721935.1. Classification (NCBI taxonomy): domain Eukaryota; kingdom Metazoa; phylum Chordata; class Mammalia; order Carnivora; family Felidae; genus Panthera; species Panthera uncia. The sequence continues at coordinate 134,984,496 of NC_064810.1, forward strand.
TTTTGTTTAGTAACTTGGCTGTATCATTTTACTGAAGTCTATTCCTCTCCTCAGCACAGTTGTTCATCTGGTAGTGGAGCTTTAGACTTGTGAACAGGTGTTCTAAATGACCATGTTTTTAGCAGATCTCCCCTTCTCTCTTTCCCGTGATCTTTGTTAAGCTATCTGCCTGATTCAGTATCATACCCAATCACTAATTGCCACCCAATTGCTGTATCATTTTTGACAATGTCCAGGGACATAAGTTGTTCCATATCCTGATCCAGTTAAACACAGGCCTCTTTGCAAGCATAATTCTCCAGGCCACTCTAAGATTTGTTCTGACCCTCAGAGGAGGCAGGTAAGTATCTCTTTCCCTATTGTCTCTGGTGAAACACCTGACATACAGTTTAGTTTGCTGAGCTCATAGAGCTAGGAGTCTTTTTTTTTTTTTTTTAATTGCTCATAGGACAATCTCCATTGTTCTGAGGGTGTTCTTGGCCTTGAACTTTGCCACAGTTTGTTTCAAATGTAGCCAATTTCTTTCAGGAGAGTTTCTGAGCTTTCTGTTCTTAGAAATTCCTTTTCCCCTACAAAATTTCTGGGCCACTGCTTCAGAGCTGAGGTTGGGAGGGATCCCTCTGCTTTAAAAGCATGGTACATGGTGAGGATGGGAGCCTCTTTTCTCCTCAGTTTACTTCTTCTGGCATGGAATCCCCATTCTGCCAGTAAGCTAGAGTGAGTGATCAAGGCCTTGGTATTTTCAGCCTGCTGTGACTAGGGTAGTGCCTCCTATCAATGGTGTTTGGGTGGAGGAAGTGACCACCCACAACTTCTTGCCTACATGCATCAGGGATTTAGCTTATGCAATTCAGAGCTACAGGGAATGAGAAACGCTGGTGTCCTGCTCCTCCCAATAAGATACCCTATTCCTTGCCTAGGAGGTGATAAGAAAAGTTCTGTTCTTGGTCACCCTTCTTTGTGAAGCTTTCATGACACTAAGTTGGGAAAGAAAGGATGTATATCAAAGCTAAAGTGCCACAGACTCATTGTTCTTACTAGATTTTCTGGAATAAATATTTATTTATTTGTTGTATGCCTTTTGAAAAATTCCAAGAGACTTAACACAATTTTTAATTAATTTTCATCAGTTATAGTTGTTTTAATGAGGAATGGAGATGTGGCACTCCTCAAACCTCCATTCCGGAGGTGAATGTCTCCAATTTTTAAATGGATCCTTCGAAAACTTGAGATATTTTCCCAATTCTTTTGTCAAATTATTTTTTCTTAATTATAGATATACTTTAGGATTCCATAATCATTCTAAATAAGTATTTTTATAATTTACAAAATTGATATTTAATATTTTTCTTTTTATTAGAGTTTGAAGCACTTAAAAACTGGGGTGCATTCCTCTAGCTTTTCCAATAGAGACTTCATGAGGAGATTACAGGGTTTCTGTCAGCCTGGGTCACTGTGTGACCATGTGATTTCAGCCTCCCATCTAACAGCCAACTATGTTGGATATGATGGAGTATGAATGATATGAATTGTTGCCGTGTTATTGTTTTTTTTTTATAACACTTTCAGGACAAATTTGTTACTGTGGCATGTTATGGACTATCCTAACATACATTGAGACATGTTTTTAATTACCCTAAAATAAAAACAAACTTTTAACTCTAAATCATACTTCCAGTTTATACAGGAGACATTACTCACTTCTACCTACAGACCTCTCCATGATTAGATAATCTCATGTATGGCAGAACATGTCCTCAAAAATTTCCATGTCACGCTTTAGAAAGGGAGTTTGACTGTCTTTGAGTTTATGTAATGGTAAAGCCCATGTGCTATTCTTACATGAACCACTGAAAGTTATAACTTTGTTCATTAGAAGCTTATGATTTTACCATTAGCTTTGTTATTTAGTTTTTGGCATAAGTGATTTAAAAAATGGAGAAAATACAGGACTAGACAATGTCATAAGACTGTTAGGGAATTTGTTTGGCTTTCTTAATATTAAATGTCTTTTCTTGAGCGGTAATGTCTGTAAATGTACCATTATCAAGTTAAACATGTAAAAAATACCAAAATATTTACTCTTGTTTATAAGGAAATTTTCCTTAAGTTTTGGATTAAATATTGCCAAACCTAAAAAGAACCTTACTAGATCAGGGTTACAAATTATTCATGCCGTTTTATAATAATACACTAAATGCCGTATTTGGTTATTCTAAGTCCCCAATGTATGGGAATTACTAATAAGGCATGCTTTACTTACTGATGGTTGTGATCCTTAATTTAGTAATTTCTCCAAGACCATAAACTGGATTTGGACATTATATGCCCTTTAAAAACTCTAAATTATCTTCCTAAGTCTAGCACTTAGGTGGATAGAAGTACATAAAGAAGTATGTGGGATGGAAAAAGGAAACCAAATCTTAAATTGCTATCATTGTTCATATAATTATATAATATGTATTTTCATGTGTGGGTTGGTATCTGTGTGCATAAAACGGGAAAAATCTTAAATACTACCCATCTCAATGCCTATGTGTAGAATGCTGAGATAAAATTTAAAAGTAAAGCTGAAACAGAGCAAATCTTTTTCAGAGACTGATAAGCAGTAACCATTTTGACTAATATCTGAGTGTTACCTTCATCTCTCCAATGTCTCATGCCAGATATTGGGAGATAATTGAGGCCACATTCTTTCTTACTTTTTTTCCCCCTCATTTATCACTCTAGTAAAAGTCATCGTTATCTCCTACCTGGAATTATGCAATGTCTCCTAACTCCTCCTCATATCTCATCATTTTTATTTATTTTTATTTTTATTTTTTAACATTTATTTATTGTTGAGAGACAGAGTGTGACCAGGGAAGGGACAGAGAGACTGGGAGACACAGAATCTGAAGCAAGTTCCAGGCTCTGGGCTGACAGCACAGAGCCTAATGTGGGGCTCAAACTCACAAACTGTGAGATCATGACCCGTGATGAAGTCAGATGCGTAACCAACTGAGCCACCCAGGTGCCCCACATCTCATCATTTTTAATTCTACCCATCACCAAACTCTTCTCCGCAAAGAAGACAATGTGATATTTTTGAATCACAAATAATGAGAACTAGCAAAAATGATTAAACTTCTCAATGGCATTTTGGGGGGGACAATATTTCTTATCTTCATCCTGCTCTATAGAGGTCTCTATGATCTGAAACTTACATTTCTTCAGCTTCATCTTGTCTACTTTTCTTAGATATTTACCACCTCAGAACTCTCATCCATACAAGCCTCAAGGCCAAAAGCGCTCTTTTCTTGATTATTTACCTAACCCTTGATTTGATTTACATTCCCCTTCTTCAAAATAACTTCCATGCCTCTCCTAATCTAAAGGTGATACTCCTTTTTCAAAATCTTATTATACTTCTTACTCTCATAGCACTCATCACAATTTGTAATACCATTTTTATGTAATATTCTACAGCTCTGGAATCTCAAGCTTGTTTAACTCCTTTCCCCAAACCTTCCAAAACACACTCATACCAATCTAGGTATAGATTTCCAGGGATCCGCAGTTGGGTTTACAGAACACCCAAATTATTAGAATAAGATATCCTATGTGATAGAGCGTAACAGAAGGAAGTCTGAGTCTTCCTTGGGCTGGATACTTAACACCAAAGGTTCTGAAATAGATGGAGTTGAGTTTCCTCCGTCTCATAAATGAGTCTAATAGATCACCTGGTCATGTCATTCAGTACAGGTGATACAATACAATCACTTATAATAAAACTGTTGAGAACATTGCTATAGCAACAATCCATGGTCCACTCTCTTAGTACTTCCTTGGGCTTTTCTTATCTTGGACACCTATTCCTAAAATCAGATACCTAGAGTGACATCACCAAGATGGTGATTTAAGTTGTTCCTGACTTTGCTTTCCTTCCCAAGAACAGCTATCCATGAACAAGACATAACGGAGAGAATTCTGTAACATAGGGGTGAAGCTAAAGAACTCTCCTGTATCACAGAGACCGAGAGAGACTGCACTAGAAAGGTAAAAGGAGTAGCTATATACTGACCACCTCACCCCCCACCATTACCATGGCCACCATTACCAGGCCAGCACATTACCATGCAGGGACATCTCTGGTTCTTCCAATGAGAAAAGAAAGCCTGGAAAGGGGACAATCAGACCCTCCAGCACTGTGAGTTGCTTTATTGGAGCCCCTAGTCTGGTCTCACCTGATGTGGATTAAAGGAGAATCTGTGGGGCCCAGCTATTGGGAATCAGACTGTGACTGAAGGCAAGAAAGGGGTTTGCAACAACTAGTACATGGATATTGGATATTGAGTTCATACCTAGAGTACCCAAATAGTAATCCCAACCAAAATTTTGTTCATCTGAAGAACAAAGTGGGGTGGGAGGGAGCCCACTCTGACCTGGGAATTCAATGGGGTACAGAAATGCCATCAGGTCCTCAAACAAGCTTTTATGGCCCTAGAGTCTGGTTTGCCCACACCAAAGCAGGGAGCTGAGACGCAGCCCTATATGCTAGTGGGATCTGGTCAAAGCACAGGGAAGCTGTGTAGCCTAGCAACATTCAAGCTGAGGGGTGGATAGGCAGAGCTCATCACTATCAGAGCAAAGCCAGTACCAGGCATAAAAGGTTCCCCAACTAGGCCCAGGCAGGGGATTAATTCACAGCCAAGAACGAGGGTTCTGGCTCCTGTGCTCTACCAGACCACAAGTATTGGCAAGAAGACCTAGAAGCTATTCTTCCATCTAACTAGAAAGGTTGTTCAAGAACACTATCAAGGCAGAGTTGTTAGCCCTTAGGATAAAGTCGGTACTGGGTTTGGAGTATTCTTCCAGTATGCCTGGGCATTGGGATTAATTCATAGCCATGGCTGAGGGTGGCTCCCAGACAACTGTGACCAGAAAGCCTATTTGGGAAAACTTGAGAGGCCTGAAGTGGCTCCTACTCAGGCAAGGGCACTGAGACAGCCCCACCTGCTGTGGAGAGTGCCTCCCAGACCCATCTGACCAGAAGGGCTGATGAAAATAGCTGGAAGCTGCATAAGCCATAAATGCTCAAGCTGAGAGATGCACAGCGCAAAGCCAGTGGCCCTGTTCAGCGGCAAACCTGGGGCATTGGTTGGTTTAAGACAACAAAGTGCTTTACCATCTTTAGAAGTCCTTCTCTCACTGGGCCCAGGCAGGGAAAATAATTCATAACCCCACTCATTGCTGAATCCAGCCTTTAGCCTCAATGACCAAGGAGCTTTACCAAAGCACATACAAAGATGCACAGTCCATCCAACAGCCCTGCTTACAGTGGCACTTGAAAAGAGAACATAGCCCACAACTTTTCCCATTTGCACAGCAAAACTGGTCGTCTCACCTAACCAGGGAATTCAGTGCACACTCTCTTGATTTGGGTCCCCAAGCATGGCCGTGGGTCCTGCCCTGCTGCTCCACCAGAGCAGGAAACCAGATTCACAGCCCGATCTACTACAGAATCTATCATTACCCTTGAATATGGGTGTTAGGTGTGCCAGTCTCCCAAGCAGTTGAAAATCTGTGTATAACTTTGACTCCCCCAAAACTTAGTTATTAATAGCCCACTGTTGAGTGAAAGCCTAACTGATAACACAGTAAACTAACACATAGTTTGTATGTTATATGTATTATATACTGTATTCTTATGATAAAGTAATTAGAGAAAAACTACTAAGAAAAATCATAAGGCAGAGAAAATCTATTTACAGTTCTGTATTTATATAATCCACATATATGTAGGTTTGTGCAGTTCAAATCTATGTTGTTAAAGGGACATCTGCAGTACCCAAAACTTGATAATGTAATAGGCCTGACCAAAAAATCCAGGCAACTGCAGAGCCCATCCTACCCACTTGGGTAGGAAACCAAACGAGCAGTCCTATCCAATAAGAGAATAGCCTGAATGGGGCTACACTATGACACACTGTAAATAAATTATCAAAGTCAAAGGCAATTTTAAAAGCAGCAAGATGAAAGAAGTTTCACACAAGGGAAGTCCCGTAAGAACATAGGCAGATTTCTCAATAAACTTTTTATGTGGGGAGATAATGTGATAACATATTCAGAGGACTGAAAAAAATTAATTCCAGAATTCTATACCTAGCAAAGCTGCTCTTCAGAAACGAAGTACAGATAAAGACTTTCCAAAAAAATAAATAAAAGCTGAGGGAGTACACTGCCACTAGACCTGTCCTATAAGAAATGCTAAAGGGAGTTCTTTAAGTCAAAGAAAAAAGACACGAATTAACATCATAAAAACATTAAAATGTAGCACACACACACAAAAAAAACCACACTGTTCATGGTAAACATAAAAAGTTATCATCCATCTATCGAAGTTAGAATCTATAATAGGGTAAGGATGGTTCATAACTCACCTACCACTCCAGTTTAAAAGTTTTAAAGAATAAACAGAGTAAAAATAAACTATAAAAATCTGTTATTAGTTACACAATATTAAAAATACATAAACTTTGACAGCAATAACATGAAATGTGAGGGAGAGAAGTAGAACATTTAGGAATTCCATTGAAGTTGTTTTCAGCTTCAAGAGGTATTAATAATTTAAGATACTTTATGTAAGCCCCATAGTAACAGCAAGGAAAAACCTGTACCAATCACAAAAATGAACATGACAAAGTCAAGGAATACTGACGTCAAAAGACATCAAAACAGGAGAAAAAGATAGCAGGGTAAGAAACAAAGCACAACAGATCCAAAAAACAACCAGAAAACAGTTAACAAAATGGCCACAGTAAGTCCTTACCTAACAACAATTACTTTAAACATAAACAGATTAAATGCTCAAAAGATACAGAATGGCTGAATGGATTTAAAACACACAATATCCCATAATACACTGCCTATAAGAGATTCATTTTAGCCTCAGCAACGCACATAGATTGAAAGTAAACAGATTAAAAAAAAAGACATTTCAAGCAAATAGGAACAACCACAAAAACAGTGATAGTTATACTTAAATTAGACAAAGCAGGCTTTCAACTAAAAATGGTAAAAAAGAGGGGTGGCTGGGTGGCTCAATTGGTTAAGATTCTGACTCTTGGCTTTGGCTCAGGTCATGATCTCATGGTTCTGTAGATTTGAGCCCTGCATTGGGCTCAGTGCAGAGCCTCCTTGGGATTTCACTCTCTCCTGCTCTCTCTGCCTCTCCCCTAATCATGTTTGCTAGCTAGCTCTCTCTCAAAGGAAAAAAAAATAAATAAAAACAGACAAAGAAGGCCATTATAGAATGATAAAGGGTCAATTCTCAAAAGGTTAATTCACCCAGAGAATAAAGAAACTATAGAACAAATGGACCTAACAGACATATATGAAACATTCCATCCAGCAACAGAATATAAATTCTTCTTTGTTTTTAAGTTCATTTATGTATCTTGAGAGAGGCAGTCAGTTGAGGGGGGGGGGGGGAGAGAGAGAGAGAGAGAGAGAGAGAGAGAGAGAGAGAGAAAAGGAGAGAGAAAACCCCAAGTAGGCTTTGCATCACCAGCATGGAGCCCAATGTGAGGCCTGAACCCACGAACCAGGAGATCATAACCAGAGCTGAAATCAAGAGCAAGATGCTTAACTGGAGAATATACATTGTTTTTAAACATACATGGAACACTTTCTAGCAGGCTCTGCATCATCAGCATGGAGCCTGATGCGAGGCCTGAACCCATGAGCCATGAGATCATGACCTGAGCTGAAATCAAGAGCCAGATGCTTAACTGAAGAATATACATTCTTTTTAAACAAATATGGAACATTTTCTAAGAAGGCCATGTTTTAGGCCACAAAACAAATCTTGGCAAGTTCAAGAACTGAAATCATACCAAGTATCTTCTTTGACCATGATGATATGACCAGAAATCTTGACACATGGAAATTAAATGACACTTTCCTGAACAACCAATGGATCAGATCAATCAAAGAATTAAAGTTAAAAAAAAATCTGAGACAAATGAAACAGGAAATAACTTATCAGAACTTATGGGAAAAGAAAAGTTAAAAGCAATAAATGTCTACATTTAAAAGCAAAACAGAAAAAATAAATAAATAAATAAAAGCAAAACAGAACAAAATACAACAAAAACCAAAAAAAAAAAAAAAAAAACAAAAAACCAAAATAACAAACATACAAACCCCACAGCTACATAAACAACCTAACTCTACACCTTGAAGAAAGAGGAGCAAATCAAACCTAAAGTTAGCAGAAGGAAGGAAATAATAAAGGTTAGAGCAGAAATAGAAATGAAATAAGAACAGAAAAACAACAGAAAAGAGTAATCAAACTAAGAGTTGGTTTTCTGAAAGGATAAACAAAATTGACAAACCTTTAGCAATACTGCCCAGGGCAAAAATAGAGATGACCAAATCAACAAAATTATAAATGAAAAAGGAGGCCTTACAAATGATACCAGAAATACAAAGAATCAAAGAGACTACTATGAATTATACACCAACAAACCAGACAGCCTACAATAAGTGGGAATATTAGAAACATACAAGCTATGGAGATTGGCTCAAAAAGAAATAGAAAATCTGAATAGATTGATTACTAGTAAGGAGATTGGGTGATTTTTTACTACTGACTCAAAGAAAAGCCTAGGACCAGATGGCTTCACAGGTCAAATTTAAAAGAAGTATTTTAAAAGAAATTAACATCAATCCTTCTCAAACTCTCCCAAAAAATCAAAGAGGAGGGAACACACTCAAACTCATTTTATACTGCCAGGATTATCCTGAACAAAAGCCAGGTAAAGATACTACCAGAAAGAAAACTATAGGCCAAATTCCCCAATGAATATGAGTGCAAATATTCTCAATGAAATACCAGCAAACTGAATTAAGCAACACATTAAAAGCATTATTCACTAAAATCAAGTGGGACTTATTCCTGAGATGCAAGGATGGTTCAAAATAAGCAAGTCAAGCAATGGGATATATCACGTTAACAGAATGAAAGAACCATATGATCATCTCAATAGATACAGAAAAAGCATTTGACAAAAATCAACATCCATTCAAGATAAAAGCACTTTAGGCATAGAAAGAACATATCTCAATATAGTAAGGCCACAGCAAACATCATACTAAATAGTAAAAAGGTGAAAACTTTCCTCTTCAGATCAGGAATATAACAAGGATACCCACTCGTGACATTCCCATTGAATATAGTCCTAGCTAGAGCAATCAGGTTAAGAAAAAGAAAAGCCATCAGAAATGGAATGGAAGAAGTAAAATTTTTCTCTTTTCAGATAACATGATTTTATAGGTAGCAAATCCAAGACTCAACCAAAATAGTGTTAGAACTAAATCAACAAAATCAGTAGAGTTACAGGATACAAAATTAACATTCAAAAAGTAGTGTTTCTATACACTTATAATGAATTTTCTATAGAAATAAACTGTTACCATTTATAATGGCATTAAAAATAATAAAATACTTGGGAAAAAATTTAACCAAGGATGTGAAAAATACTCACTCTGAAAATTACAAGACATTGATGAAAGAAATCCAAGATAATACAATTAAGTGGAATATTCCAGTTCACAGACTGGAAAAATTTATGTTGTTAAATGTCCATACTATCAATACCCATCTACATATCCCACATAATCCCTTTCAAGAGACCAATGACATTTTTTTGCAGAAACAGAAAAAAACAAATCCTTAAAGTATATGGAACCACAAAAAGACTTCAATTAGCCAAAGAAATCCTAAGAAAGAAAGAACAGGAAGCATCATACTTCCTAATTTCAAGCTACACTAGAAAGCTATAGTAATTAGAGCAGTATATAACTGGCATTAAAAGCATAACTAGACCAAGAGAACAGAATTTAGAGCCCAGAAATAAAAGTATATATGGACATTTAATATTTGACCAGGGAGCCAGGAATATTCAATGGAGAACAGTCTCTTTAATAAATGGTTCTGGAGAAATTGGATATTCACATGCAAAAGAGTAAAACTGGACTCCTATCTTATACCACTAACAAAAGTTAAATAGAAATGGATTAGAGACTTAAATGTAAGACGTGAATCCATAAAACTCCTCAAAGAAAACATAGGGGAAAAGCTTGACAGGAGTCTCGATGATGATTTTGTGGAAATCACACCTAAAGCACAAGCAACACAATCAGAAATAAACAAGTACGATAACCTCAAATTAAAAACCTTCTGTACAACAAAGGAAACCATCAACAAAGTGAAAGTCAACCAAAAAGTGGGAGAAAATATTTGCGAACCATATATCTGATAGGGGCTTAATATCTAATGTATATAAAGAATTCATACAACTCAATAACAACAACAACAACAATAATCCAATTAAAAAGGGGCAAAGGACATGAATCTTTTTTTTTCTAAATAAGATATAGGAATGGGCACAGGTACAAGAAAAATTGCTCAACATAACTAGTCTTCAGAGAAATTCAAATTAAAAGCAAAATGAATTATCACCTAATACCTATTAGAATGACCCTCATCCAAAACGCAAGAAATAACAAATGCTGGCATGTATGTGGAAGAAAGGGAACCCTGATGCACTGTTCATGAGGTTATCAACTGGTGCAGCCACTATAGAAAACAATAGGGAGTTTCCTGAAAAAGTTAAAAATGGAACTAGCATATGATCCAGAAATTTCACTTCGGGGAATATATCCAAAGGAAATGAAAACAACTCAGAAGACACTGTATTACCACCACCGATATGGCATTATTTACAATTACCAAGACATGGAAACAAACTATGTATCCATCAGTGGATAAATGACTAAAGAAGTTGTGGTACGGGTCCTGGGAAGATGGCAGAGTAGGAGGACGCTGGGCTCACCGCGCGTCCTGCTGATCACTTAGATTCCACCTACACCTGCCTAAATAACCCAGAAACCCACCAGAAGACTAGCAGAACGGAGTCTCCAGAGCCAAGCACAGACGAGAGGCCCAAGGAAGAGGGTAGGAAGGCCGGCAAGGCGGTGCGCACTATATGGACTGGCAGGAGGGAGCCGGGGCAGAGGGGTGGCCCGCCGGCCAAGCAGAGCCCCCGAGTCTGGCTTGCAAAAGTGGAGGGGCCGGACGGAGTGTGTTCCAACAGCAAGTGGGACTTGACATCTGGAAGGTTATAAGCTAACAGCTCTGCTCGGAGAACGGGAGGGCTGGAGGACAACGGGAGGGCTGGAGGACAACGGGAGG